>NW_010537038.1:12004-12242 GCF_000687285.1 Phaethon lepturus | reverse complement strand
GGCTGGTAAAGGATCTTACGTGGGACGTACCGGAACGGTTTTTATTGCGCCTACATCAGCATAAGTTACTCTTCTCTACACGTGAACCTACCTCTGCCCGAAGTCGCCACGGATGTTCCTGACGTTCGCTGCTTTTAGCGTGTTCGTATGGAAGAATGCAGCGGAGGAGCGTGGGCGGGCTGAAGTACTGTGTGCCCGCTGTCAGGCTGTGGCAGGCACAGGAGGGTCAACCAAGACC
>NW_010537038.1:9373-11914 GCF_000687285.1 Phaethon lepturus | reverse complement strand
TCCCGGGGACGGCACCTCTCCCACCGCCTGGCATGGTCTGGGAACACAAGGACCTCCTGCTGCCATCCTGGTCTATTTGCCTGACCTCGGGCAACTCTTCCTCTGTGAAAGGGGGAAAAAGCGTTCGCGTGTATATTGCACAGGTAGTAATCTGCCTTCTTACGTCATCGCCCCCGTGACGTTGCAGCCTGGCGTACGGCTGTAGAGCACGTACATACTGGCCTCGTTGGAGCGTCCTTGCGGGCTCGCGGTCTGGCAGGGGCGTTACCGGTGCGTTGCAGACGAGCGAGCAGAGGGATGCGGGCGCCGTGGAGCAGAGCCGGAACACCTGGAGCACGGAGGGTTTTCGTGCTCAGCCAGCCGTATCGGCGAAGCGGGCTTTTTCAGCCTTGCGCGTTGTGACGCGGAGGTGACGGGAGTCACGTCGTCCTACTGAAGGTCCGTGCGGAACGCGTTCGCTCGGAGTACCGCCGGCGGGATTGCGAAATACGCGGTCGCCATCTTGGGTGCATCACCGTGTCCTGTGAAGACGTGCAGGGCCGGGGCAGCGCCCTCCGGCCTAACGGCCCAGCGCCTCCCCTGCTGCGCAGGGCCCTGCTCCAGGGACCCCTTCTCCAAGCGGCCGCCGCGCGGTCGTGTCGCGTAAACGGGACCCAGGGAACAAAAGCCGAGCTTGCTGCTCATGAGGCGTCTTTATTACTGCACGTCGGCGCAGGGGTAAAATCCAACTGCTGTGCGCAGGACTGCGTGTCAAAATAAGGACTGCGTGAAGAAAGAAGACACGCGGGATGTGCGTTAATTCCAGTCATCTTAAAAGCCGAATAATTCAGATGACGAAGAAGATTGCTTTTAGCATCCTCAGAAAAAGGAAAGAAGAGGAAACGTAACATATATAATGTGCCAGAAAGACAGGAAAACCGGATATAAGGTTGTTTAGGAATAACTTTCACAAAACCTTTTCC
Source organism: Phaethon lepturus (assembly GCF_000687285.1). Lineage (NCBI taxonomy): Eukaryota > Metazoa > Chordata > Aves > Phaethontiformes > Phaethontidae > Phaethon > Phaethon lepturus. The sequence continues at coordinate 10,952 of NW_010537038.1, read as the reverse complement.
GTCATCTTACGGTCTTCCTCGTTATCCATCAGGAAAAAACAAATCGCAGCTATTTACATAGCCTGGATTTTATTTAGTTCCCCTCTTTTCCAGCACGGCCATAGTTCTGGCTGCCCTTAGGAAAGTTAGGAAATGAGTTAGCTACAATATTAATGTAGTTATTAATGAGTTACGTTTGCGAAGGCAATCAAGAGCGTTACACCGTGTTCTGAAATACCGGAATTCAATTCACGGGCTTTGCCAGCACTCTATTTTTGTTTTGTCTTCATCTGATGTTATCAAGGTTGTTCGTGTTCCAAAAATGGATGAGTTTTAGCAGTAGTTAGCAGTTGGTAATAGGAGTCAAGAAGACTGAGGCTTTTAACATCTTCAGAATGTTTAATTTCCCCTCCATCTGATGATAATAATTTAACATGTTAAAAAAAATAACACAAAACTATGTGGATTTTAAAAAGCCTCCTACGCACCTTATGGAATAAAAATACTGTGTGGGCCTGGAACCACGAGTATGTTCGCTAAGTATGATCTCCAGAAGCATGTTATACTTGAGAAAAAAATTAAATGAAAAATTAATCGTAGCTATTTTATCCAAACACTCTGCTTTCCTAATATTTTGCTTATGCCTCTTGGGCAACCATGCCATTTATGTTTAACTCAAAATTCTCCTTAGGGTGATATCTGTAAAATTTAAATATTTGCTTATTCATTTGAGGAGTTTCTCTTATTGGAACATAACATTACCGTAAGTCTTGAAGCACATCCAAGGAAAGGTCAGGCTTTGCTGAAACTTTCTTAGCCGAAGCTTTTTCAGGCCAAAATGTATTTAACAGTATAGTCTGTTGTGTATTTTCATAAGGTCGGGTGATTCTGGTTGCGGCATGAAGAGCTGGTTCAAAGTCTGGGTTGCCAAGCGGACTTGGCACGCAACCGAGACGCACGCTGTGCTTTGCGGAGTCACGCAACGGGCTGACGCAGAAGACAAACTGGAGATAAATGTGGGAAATCTTACCTGCTTCATCATCCAATAGATGTGGAGAGGAAAAAAAAAACCAAACCCAACCAACCAACCCTTCTCTGAGACGTTTTTAGGAAGTGAGCTGGTGAATGTATACTATAAGCGCTTTTTGTGAAAAATGGTTTTTGTTGTTTTGGACACATGGCAGGTGGGACTCGGAAATTGTTAAGACGACAGGATGGACGTAGCCTCAATGTGTTCAGGGGCACATATGTTACTGCATTTTATTAATAATTAGCCTTTTTTAATTTACCTAACAAAAAGAGAAGGTGACCCTAGAAAACTATTCCTTTTGATGGTACTAGTAGTGCTGTAAAATGAGAACCGCACACGTTACAGTATAGTACAGTTACGGCAGTAAATAATCCCATTCTGACGGTTGTAACAATTATTTTAGATCTTAATCTCAGAATTGGATTAAAAACACTAGGAAGTGAAACTGCAAAATCTGCAGAACGGAAAAAATTACGAAGCTGAGGAGGGGGGAGCCCCCATTTCCTACAGCCGCTCCTTAAGACGCTGCCCAGTACACAGCGGAGGAAGTACTCGCAAATTCAGAGCGCT
>NW_010537038.1:0-9342 GCF_000687285.1 Phaethon lepturus | reverse complement strand
CTCTTCCGTACGCGGATGCTGAACATGCCTGCATCGTTTGTAAACTTCTTATATTGTCCCTGCAGTAAATATATCGTGATACGAAAAGCATAAAACTTGCGGTAAAATTTACTAATTTTCCTGATTGAAAGGACAACATTGCTCCCAGTGAACCCTTTCAAAACCTGAGCTGATCTGGAAATAACCTTGTAGTTGGCAGAGCGTAGAAATATGATAAAATAGGGGGAAATCTTTTCATATAATTTAGGACACAGGAGTCAGTGAGGAGATGCAGAATGGCGTGGAAAAGATGCATGTACAAAATACAAATACATACGGATCAGAGATGTTCCATACAGTGGTGGTGGCGGCTTCCCGTATAGACCCATTATGCTACGGTTAGACTGCAGTTCAGAAGTAAATTACGAAGAAATTTATCAATGATGTTTCTGTACTACGTATACTTTGACAGGTTTCATTCATAAATCTTCTCGTACACTAAGAGTGTTTTACGAGATATCATTACAGAAGCACTAAAAAGATACAGTAACTGTGAGCAGATTTTGCCAAAAACATTTCCTGAGGAGAGTCATGCACAGCAAACCAGAAAGACGCTATTTTTAAATGGATTTGTATATAGAAAGGCTCTTCAGGAAGAAGAGATGGAATTTTATCTTCTTGACGTATATGCCTGTTGTTAAGGTATTTTTATCAATACTGCAATCTAATGTTTGATCATGTAAGAGGGGGTTTGCACATTCCTTTCTCATTTCTGTTAGGAAATTAAATCCTGATAAGGTTCTATATGATGTCTCTTATCACTCTGCAGAGTAGCAATTTAAAGACCAGAAACACATATGGTTTTTCATCGTGACGATCCAATTTTGACCACTGGAGTTGGTTTCCTGCTGCTGTTTTCATAAGGTCAGAAAATGCTTTGTCCAAAATCCACGTACTTTGCTGCTAGCCTTTAGTTCAAGGAATGTTCTGTTAAATCCAAGATACACGGATGCAATATTGAGCAAAAATTGGCTTCCTGCTAATAAATTAATACCAATAGTATTTGGTTTTCTCTCAGCTTTCTCATTAGTTCCTCATACGAAGGGTGAGTAAACTGCAGATGAGAAATGATAGGAAAACATATTTTGCAAAATAAAGCATCAGTTACAGTTGAAGAATTGACTGTACTGAAAATTAAGCAATGAGGAAACCAAACTGTGGAGGTGAGGAGTCTGCAGTGCCGGTATGGAAGATAGTGCGGGCTCGCCAGCCCCGAAGGGAGAGCGCAAGGGCAAGCCGGAGTGTCGGTGTCGGCGCTTCCTGGAGAACCGCTACGAGGATGGAGCAAGGATGGTGAAGGAGACTGTCGGGGAGCAGCGATGTGGAGGCGGACCCGTGCCCCACATGTTTATGTCCACATCTCATTTTGCGGTGGCTTTCCGTGAACGCTGGTTTTATTGTTGAAGCCTCTCAATGAGACAGTTTTTGTTGCAGGTCCTGCTTTTCAACCTTTGTGATGGTGTTATGAAACTAATCCATGTTTTGCTTTCTGAAGAGAACGTGGAGGACATAACGGAGATGAAAATCCGGCCAAAGAACTGAAATTGCTGTCTTGAAGAGATGATCTTCAAATATAATTTGCCTGCGAGTAGATTAGACTTTTTGTCATTTGGATATAAATATACTTGTATAAGAGAATTTTCCGCTCTGGAACGTTTTCAGGAATTTAGAGGGGCTGTACAGAAGTGACTCGGAAGCTCAAGGAATCAGCGTATGTTTGAGAATTGAAGTAACGACAATAAAGTTTTACCAGCAGAAGCGACAGGGATGTAGGGACTTCAGCGTCTTGTCACAATGCACAAGTAGTCGGTAAGAGGAAGAGAAAAGCTTGCAGATGATCTGATTTCGGTGCTGGGTCACGTAACTGGGGATTTCAAGCTGATGGAAGTGTAGTGGTGAAGACATTTAAAAAAGTGGCAAGTTGAGACAAGGTAAGGGAGTGAGGGACCATCCTGGCAGTCTGCTACTGCCGAGTCCACTGACTGCTCGGTCGTAATGAGTACAAGGCACAAATCTCAAGGTCTGCTTCGAAAGTCGGTTGGGGTTTTGTTGGTTTGGTTGGCTTTTTTCTTCTTATCTTCAAGATCAGCAGGTTTAAACATATTTCTTTAGAGTTGTAAGAAGTTGAGCGCGGACCTTTTTTTTTTTTTCTTCTTCTGCATGTTTTCTACATGTTTTATTTTGTTTTAATGTTTTTGTTTTACAGGAAATGCATTTTCCTGTAAAAAGTATACAGTGCATTGGTTCCCAGGGAATAGTTGAGGTTTATTTTTGTTTTGGCTTTTAAAACATTTTATGCTTGGTTTTCCTCTTACTTCTTGCAATTCAAATGTTTTAGGGGCATTGGTTTTAATGGGGATGCCAATGTTAAGGTCAGTTCAAGGGTAATTTAATATATTTAGGAGGTGTCAGTGTTGAAATTCTGTAAAAGCAAATGTGCGTTAGTTTGAAAGTTTGTAGGTACGGGTAATGGATGTCGTGTTAAATTCAGGTTTGTGTGGAAAAAGCATAATAGTTGTGGAAGTCTGCATGTATTTGGACATTGGAGTGTACATAGCGATAATGAAAATTCAGCTCCTAACTCTCTTTCTCTATATATATGCGCACACCCTGTGTCACAACTATGCAAAGAAGGACGTGGAAGATGGCCTTTTAAAACTGGAGAAGGTTTATTTTTGGTGTCCCTGTACCTACCACCAGGAACTGTTGCTCTAAAGGGCCATGTGAACATAGCTGTAGAGCAGAAAAATCTTGAAACTACCTAAGCCTTTTTCCACTCTAATAAATAAAGGAGGTCAGAATGCATATTATTTTAATTAAATTACTGTGTAGTCATTAAAAGTAAAAATACTTCATCTTTTTTTCTATCTTGGAGACAAGGAGGACTCTTAATTCAGGGTTGAGCAACACAAGAGCAATATAACTCCAAGGCAACTCAAAAATTGGATGAAAAAACAACTGCTCGTATCGCTGTTTGAGCACAGATTTTCAGCTTACCCGTTGCAGTTGTCTTGATATTGCTATTAATAGCGTTCTGCCTTGCCTCCCGATTACACAGGTTTTACAGATACTCAGGAAAATGTACATTCAGATAAAACTGAATATGATTTATATAGCTTGAGCTAATGAGTAAGTTTTTACTTAATTAAATTAATTATGTAGACTTTTTTTAATGGTCAAAAAGCCAAAAACGGTATGCTGGGCTTTGGAAATCCTCTCTATTTTTAGAACAATACTGGCTTTCTTATAAAGAAAATTTTCAGGCTAGTAATCTATAATATGCTTAAGGCTATTTTGATATTGCCATCTTTAATTAAGCACGTAACTTATATTTTGAAAGTTGGATTGAATTATTTTGATAGTATTTTTAACATGCCTATTTGTAATCATATTCTTTCACTACAGCAGACAGATTGGTAAGTCATTAGTTATTAAGGGAAAAAAAATATAATTGTTCTAATGAGTAAACAGGGCCTTTCACACAGTAAGTGGGTAGTGTTAAGCACCACTCAAGAGGACCATAGTGAGTACTTCAAGACTGTTACCGTACTGCATGTATCTACCTGTGTTTAAACCATAAGTCATGAAAATGGCAGGGTTTTAAAATTATTATTATGATGTACCATGCAGCCCGTACATATTCCTGCAAGGAGTTCTACAGTCGTTTCAAGCTGTACAGTAAAAACGGTACATTAACCCTAAAAGTGTATTCTGATAAAATCAGGAGATGAAACTTGGGTGCCGAACAGCAAACCAAAGTCAACGTAAGGCTGTGGCAGCCTCTGGATCTTGCTTCGTTCTCCCGGGCGAGCCGTGCGACGGTATTGACAAGGCGTGCCGCGTGCTCTAACGCCCAGGCTCCACGGCCTGAAGCAAGGACTGCCTTCGTCATCGTCGCCGACCTCGCTGTGCCGAAGGTGCAAACAAACTCTTGGTATATACGTGTATATAACTATTGCCGACTCCTTCTATAAGCTGTGGTGTAAAGGGGTGGGATCTACGTTGTGCACGGCAATATGTTGTATTACACGATATTAGAAATATCCTTGCCCGGCATGTACTTAATATTCTGCTGTGTCTCGGTATTGTTAGAACAAGTGCCTGGTGAAAGTGAACCAATTAATGTCTGGTGTGATTTATGGTGTCTTAAATTGGGAGGTTGTAACCGTGAGTATTGCGAAGGGGTTCGATTGTCAGATGATGCCAAACATGCCCATTCTAAAAATTAGATGTCGCTGAAATGTGTAATATTAAGGAAATAAGCACATCATTTAAAATTTAATTTCCATTCTTTTATGTGACTGTTGCAGATCACGTGAAAAAGGAAGCCGTGATAGTGTGTCATCTATTGACCTCGATGAAATTTATTGAAATATTAACCATGGGGAGGAGGCGGGTGTTCCCCAGTGGGTCTCTAATTTATATTGGCTATTCAGAAATAGCACAGTGCTACTTTCTGACCTGTCGTCAGTGTCACTCCAGCTCTCTTCAGCTTTTACATCGAGAAAATGATGTTGTTGAACTGAATGCTAAAAAAGCAAACAGTGCTTAAGATCAATTTTAGAGGCTAGCCCTTCCCCCAGAAATACTTGGAATTTTTTTCTTTCATGCTTTGAAAGATTTCTGGAAACTATTTTCTTTATCGTTTCGTTACTGTGGCATGAAGGCTAATGAATATATGAATTTCCAGTGTTGCATATGTACACGTAGGTAGGTATACATGTTCACACGCACAAATAAGTATGTATGTATAGAGCCAGAAAGAATGAATATGTGAATGAACGAATGAACACTGGTTCTGTCCAGAGTTGTTCTGTTATCAGTCCTTCTGAACCTCTTGATCTCATTACCATCACCCAGTGGAACAGCTTGCAGCTAATGCCAAGTCCTGAGGTGAACTTCAGGACTTCTTCCTATGGAAATACGGAAATATGGAAATTTCCTATGGAAATTCCTTCAGTGAAGGAGCCCAAGCTCACTGAAGGTGAAATTTGCTATGAACAGTGGAAGACTTTTGATCAATTCTTTAGACTCCAGATCTTTTTACTGTGTGGATGTCAGCAAGAAAAATAATCTGGTTCTGATAAATGGTGACAACCTATCTGCTCTCCTAAATTTCAAAATGTGCCGTTTTCCCATTTATTTGTGGATTTGTTTTTATTTACTGTGTTTTCTCTTGATGCCTTGCTTATTTTGGTTAAAAGCCTGTCATTTCTTAGGTACCTTTGAAGTGTTGTGTTCTTTAACACAGCAAGTTTTACTTGGTTAAAATTAAGTGGAAAAAAATTAATTGGTAAAAAAAACCTTGGTGCTCATTATGTAGTCAACTCCCTTTCCAGACAAGGACAAGACACTGAAGGGCTGCTTGAAATCTCTTTGGATATTGCTTACGGAGTTAATATCTCGTTGGCTTTAATACTGTGCTAACTATGTAACCCGTCTGCTGGATTTTAGGTAGTTCTGGCTGGTGACTCTGCAGAAGCGCACCCATTCTGTGGTCTTTCTGCATTTGCTTTCTGATGTATGGAGGGATATATTTTTTTACTGAGTTTTCCAATGCTGTTCCTGGAAGATTGTTCCTTGCACTGCTGTACTTGATTGTTATAGAAGTGAAAACAGGATTTTATATAGCAGTCAGTTGTGCAGAATGGAGGTATTGTCATTGGTGAGATTCTATGACTCAGTTTTTGTTAAATATTTTAATTTGATTTCATTTGTTCTCTTTGGGTTTGGCTTAAGTGGATGTCGTGAAAGCCGAATTCCATCACAGTTTGTTCTCAGGATTAATTTATCAGTCGTTGGTACCATTTGCTTTTCATGTAGAGCCATTCTTTAAGAGCGTACGATGGAGGATTTGCTTGCAAGACGATGCTATATCGTTTAATGTAGTAGTGAATTGTACTTTTTATGTCTGAAATGGGCAACAGTTGCTTTTGCACAGGGTTCTTTCACCTTGGCTGGACCATCAGGTGTTTTCTGGCCCTTGTAAAAGTCTCCTGCTATTTACCTCTCCTGTGGTACATCAGTTACTTGTTGATGTTGCCTCATATTCAGTGTGTCATTTGCCTTTTTTTTTTCTTTTTTTTTTTTTTTTGTGCAGTTGGGATTAGGGAAGGAAAAAAGAAGGGCGCACATGAGCTGCTGGGGAAATTCTGCAGCATAAACATTAAGAAGGGAAGATACAGAGAGACTGTATTTGATTTAATAACAACAGAGAGGTTTTTTTTCCCCCCCAATAGTATCCTAAAGCAGTCAGTGGTAATATTGGTGATTTGGAAGAGAAGGGGCAGGAAAACGTTTGCATCTCTTACCCACATGAATTTGTTGAGATATATTTGGCTATAGATGCTATGTGGACATGTGGAAAGAGGGAGGGAGTAATATTCGCCCTGGAGCTGTTCTACAAGAGCTGCGGTATAAAATCATGTGCTTTGGAAGGCTGAAGGAGCAAAATAAAGAGAAAAAAATACAGTGTGTTTTAGCAACTCTTTGTTGCTACTTTTGAGATCAAGCAGAAATACTAGTTTAAGCCTTTGCAGCTCTCTTCCTGTCCCTTCTGAGGGCTGCAGGGTACAGCCCGTGGTTTGATGGCACGCTACGGGGCAGCTCACGGATCACTGTTGCCTTCCATTAGGTTTTGCGATACCTGCGCTCCGCTCGGCTCGTGCGTTGACACAGGGAACCCTCTCTGATGCTCTTCACGTACGGTGAAGGATGTGCTGAGGGCCTGGGCTACCGGAGTGTCCCAGTTTCCTTTTTTCTAGCTTCACCACCCCATAGCTGGTGAATGAATACGTTGCTAGATGGAGCGTCTAGCGTGTGTTACACCGTAATGGCCTTTAAAAGGTACCGGGCACTCCCAGTTTTCCTTCTGCTTAACGCAAGGATGGCAGGCATCTGGAACAGGGAAAAAGGGGGGTGTGGGAAGAGCGATAAAAGGCGACTGAAAGTGCAGGAGAACAGTAGAAAGGGTAAAAAGGTGTGCCTCAGACAGCAGATTACTTACAAGGAGATATTCTTAGGATAAACGGACTTTTATTGAATTCAATAAAAATTGCTGCGGGAGCTGAATTGAGTTTCTTGTGACTTACAGCGCAGGTATTCCTTTCTGTCCTTGATGGATAAGTTTCAGCAGCGAGTGAATGATTTCTCAGAATATATTCACTCGGTAACCCATACTCTGTGCCGTGCTTTAAAGGCTGTTAACGAAAAGCAAACCGCTTGTACTGCTGAATATTTTTTCTGGATTATGCCAGGACTATTTCTTGAATGATGAATATTATTAAATATTAAACTGCAGAATACAATTATCATGGTAACAGGCAGAAAACTAGTACAGTGTATGTAAATTTATGTAATTTGTTGACTGGCCTCTAGTTCACAAGGTTTCTTGAACGAGTCTCAAATCTGTAGCCTGTGTCTTGAGTCGGTATTCGCAGTTTTATACAGGAACAACATCTTGAAGATTTTTCTAAATAGGAAGTATTAGGAAAAATAAGAGATTCAACAGCACTGGTGGTTATGGCAGAGATTTGAATAAATAGCAGTTTACACAACTCAAACCCCAGATATTCTCCCAAGGGAATAGGATAGAGGCAGAGATAGGCATGACTGATGGTATGTAGGAGCCACACGGTTAGGGACTGATGAAATTAGTGATTTATTAAGGTGTAAAAAAAAAAAATTGGGAAGGAAGAAGCATCTTGAGCCTGTGTGATCACAACAGAGAAACAAAATGAGGCAGGAAAAGTACAGTGAAGGATCGAAGGAAGACACACGAGGAAAACTGGAGATAGCAAAGTATCAGAGAAGCAGCAAAAAGAAACCCGACAGAGGCCAACTGGAATAAGTAGAAATAGAAAATTGCTTATTAAGTCCTATTCATACAGCTTGTCACTTCTTTATACAATGCTTTGGATGAATCAAGTGGTCTTTAGTTGGTTGGGTTTTCTTCCTTCTTTAGTAGAGGAGGACAACAATCCTCATTAGCATTCATATCTTAAACGTACTCTCATTTGTCAGAAAGCACATTGATCCTTTCAAACTTGAGCTACAGGAGTAGATTATTTCTTTGTTACTATAATAAGATGTTTCCCCAGTCCATGAACTCTAACAAGAGCGTGCAGGCAGTGCCTGCCTGCCTCTGAGGCCGTGAGAGCAGCCGTACAACCCTGGAAGGGCCCGGGTAGGATTGCAGTAATTAAACACGTAATTAAACGTGTCAGCGACGTGTCATGAAACGGTCAGTGCAAGCATTTTGGAGGAGAGTGTTCCAGTTCTTTGAAGTGGTGGATTGGTGGAGCAGACCGTCTATGAGGACTTGCGCTCCCAGGCAGAAGGGTCTTGACATATTGGTAATGTTATATTTAAAAGGTGGGAAAAACTGTTGTTCTAGTCCGAGCTGGAATATATTTTTTCCCAGAAATGAGCTGCATGATTTTATTTCTTGCATAATTTTCTGTCTTTTCATTACTTTATCCTACCTAAACTTCTGACATCTTTGAAAGAGAACCACACCCATGATCCTGTCTGAAAAGAGAACCAGGCCTGTGCCATGTTGTTAAACCTCTCAAATGCTTATGATCCTGACTTGATTTTTGCACTGTGGTAACCTTGCTGGTTATTTCTGGATGTACGCGTACACACGCGCAAGCAGAAAAAGAAAGTTATTATGTGCATGTACGTTTTCACCCTCCTCTTTGGCTGTACCAAGAAGCACCAAATTTTGATCTCTCACCTACGTCTCAGCTGTCAAAACTTTCCACTTTTGCCTTTTCCATCCTTCCTTCCCAAGTACTGAAAATGCTGAAGGATGAGTGACGACTGTCAAAATTTACTATTCCCTGTATCCTAAGGGAAATAACGGGGGAACGCTCTTTCTGGAGGAAGGCTCCTCATAAACTGGGGCTTCCTTTACCAAGGATACAAATTGCAAAGATGGGAATTTCTGCCAGGGACGCGTTTGCCCCCACCCCCCAATTTCCTGGGAAATCTGGTTTCTTCGGTTCCTTTCTTTTAGAGGACAAGAGGGTAGGACGGGTGGTATTATGTTGCCAGCAGTAACTGCTGACTAAGAGACATTTTCAGCTGTCACATCATGGTTCCGAGCGTGTTTTCCAAGGTCTTCTCTCTCTAGGCGCTGGAATTTCCGCCCGTAAATCCTGCTTTCTGCCCTCGAGTGAGGGGAAAGCGGGCTGGAAGCGGGGCCGGGAGTGTTTCCAGCCTGAGGCGACGAAGCTGCACGTCCCTGCTCCCCCCGGGGAAGGAGGGGGACGGGCGCATCTCCGTTCAACACGCCCTCTC
>NW_010537037.1:176527-183576 GCF_000687285.1 Phaethon lepturus | reverse complement strand
GGAAGGCTTTTCGGGGACTTGGCTCGTCAGAATTGCCGTTCAAAATGGAATCGTCTGCCTTGAGCTGTGCAATTGTTTTTAAGGCGAACCTGTGCTTGAGAAGAGGGAAGAAAGCATCCCGGTACTGCTTTCCAAAATGATCTATCTATTTCAAGAATGACGTCTTGCATACTTTATAAATGAGAAAAGACTTTTGGTTCCTTTCGCTTTCCAAGTATGGATTAATATGAACTGTATTTTTCCTAAGAGCTAGACTTGTGTTCCTCTGGTGAAGGCTGAACTTGCTCTAATTTCTTTTTAAAGAGACTTGCTGTCCTCGTACATTCTGTTACTCCAACACAGCTCTTCGACGTAAGGGATGGGGGAATACACTCAATGTGCTTTTGATGAAAAACATCTATGTTTAGAGAAGGAAAATAAAAATTCACGTTCTCACTGCATTATCAGTGCAGAGAGGAGGTTCTTACTGATGCAACTATAATTCAGTGGCAGAAGTGAGGGGTTTGCAGCTGATGAGTAGAATGAGGGTTGCCCTGGCTCTAAGTCTGGGTGGTCAGTCAAAATAGGGGAAAATGAAGAAAACCCGGAGATTTGAAAGGGAGAAGAAGAGAATAAATCAAGTTTGGAGCGTAAAGATTGTTTCCTGGGGTTAGGAAAGCCTTAGCAATACTTTCAAAAATAGTTATTTTCCTTCAGATTTTTTTGGTTACTTTTATGTTCTTCTGAGAAACTATTTTTTAATGCCCTTGTACCAATGAGTTGAGGAGGGAAACGAGATGTAATGGAAAGTAAAAAGTTTAGAAATGTGAGAGGAAATGCTAGAAACTCCTAGGAGTAAAGTTAAGAAAGTACTTCTTTCTTAGTGGCATTCTTAGTCCTGAACTCTTGGGAGGAAGATGGTGAGAATCTCTCAAAATTTTTAGTCCATTTTCACTATGGTCAGGTTAATGCTTTTCATCTAGAGGAAACACCTCTGCAAAGAAATACGAAGTAGCTTGAAAATAAAATTGCTTAACACAAATACACGGTGGGATACGTGAAACAGTGTAAATTGGGGATTCGGGGCAAATTTTCTGGCGTGGGACAGGAGGTTTTGCACTGCGAACAACTTCCCGCTGTACTTTAGGAAGCAATGTAAAGCGCATTAAAATTGTGCCCTATTTATGTTCATTCTGCTCTTTCTTGGGACAGAGCTGGTGATTGTAAAAGGCATTCAAAGCAAAAACCACACCGCAAACTTAACTATTTTATTTGGAATCTCTTGCATCTCTGAAGTGAGCTTCTCGGCTCTCTGGCACGGCTAATTTTGCATTCCTACATAGAAAGCAGTCTTGAGCTATAATTACACAGAAATGTTTATACTGATTTCATAGATAATAATTTTGGTTTTGGAGAAGTTATATACTACCCCTGGATTTTTTGGAATATTTTGAAGTGAACTTCTAAAGAACCAAAAGTGATTACATATTTTGTGTGACCAACTTCTTGCTTCTGCTCTTTAAAATGTTGCACGACTAACCACGATACTGAGAAAATCTCACTGTAAAGATCTGCACTGTGGTGTGTTACAATGGAAAGGCAAAAGAGAGAGTACGGGACAGGAAGAGGGAGGGAATGTAATATTTAATGTATATTTTATAAAACCGATTTTGTACCTACCAGCAGCGAGGGAGCAATAAAAGCAATACCTTAAGCAGTGCTAACATAAGCTAAAGGCAGATAGTTACCTACCATCTGTTTTTCAAGAAATAGCTGTTATGCTAATTTCTGTCTCAATGCGCAACAATTAAAGCGTCGTAGTATTCCTGCGATATTTGACAGCTGTTGCCTTTGAAGGTTTTATTTATCTTTTCTGAAGTGCAACAATTTTCATTTCGTAGTCACTTTCTGCTTGACAGTATTAGTTTTTATGTAGAAAATTGCAGTCCATTGAAATGCAAACTTGGGTCGTGTCTGAACAGCAATCTTGAGCGCTAGCCTTTGTTAATATTCTGATTTCCCGGGAAGTGTGGTGCAGAACTCGTGCTGTTAGAGATACCTGGGTAGGACACTGGTGGTGAGTGCCTCTGTGCACCTACAGTGCCTATTTTCAGTGCTTCACATAAGCTCTTTTTGCAAATAGATTAACACAATCGGCTCATTCTAGCGGGCGTTCCTTCGGTATTGGGTCTTCTTTGGCTGATGAGTTGACTTGGGAGACGGAGAGCCAAGATGAATTCTCAGTACTGTAAGAGTAAGCAGTGCAATTTCCCTGCAATCATAACCAGTGCAAGGAAATTAGATCTCTAAGTGGGTTGAATCTGATTTAGTAATAAGTCAATTTAATCACTAATGACTTCAAACGCAGATTTTACAAGGTGATCAATGGCAGTATAACAATGATCGATCAATAGCATTGCGTTTAATTGGATTTTTATGGGTATAATATAGTTTTTCAGAATTAATGTACCATTGCATTGCTTTGTTACTCTTTTAACTCAATTTTTTAGAAGGAATGATGCTTCAAAATGCTAGTTGGTCTTTGAAGTATTGTTTTAAGGGCATAGTTAATACAAATTAAAATGAAAAATTAAATGCTTGTTTTTAGTAATTGAATTTCTGATTTTCTTCAAGTCGTTTAGCCGTGTGTTTTTAAAAACTGTATCTACACAGGGGGAAAAAAAAAAACAAACCCCACATTCTTCATCTTTCATGGTAACGAGGAGGCAAGATATCAAAGAGTAAGAGAGAACATACACTGCTCTGAATACGAATCCTGAGTAGCTGAGTAACTCCCCTTCCTCAGCAGTTTGACATAGTAATCTTCCCTGGAAGTAATCTCCTTGTCCCACGTGTCCTGCTTTAATCTATCAGTATTTCTGCAGTGTGCAGCAAGAAATTGATTTTCAGTAATTTTAATGGCTGAATAACTGGTCCTGTCCCTGAGTGTTTTTTCGTATTTGCAGTGGCCAATGTGGTAACTGAAGTCAGTGTTCTGGATAATAGGTTTCATTAGTTTTGATGCCTGAGGTAAAAAAGCAGTAGGTGGGAATAAAGACTGTTTTTGATGTCTAGACGTTCATTTCAGCTGTTGCTGCAATACGATACATTAAAAGGAAATATGTAACATAGCTCTGAGGAAATATGTATTCTTTGAAACTAATTCTACTTTTAAACTGCATAAGGCAGTGTGACCTGAATTATTAAAATGTGGGTGGCTGAATTTCTTAAAGGTATAACCATCTCTGTAATGCCGGCACAGTCTCGACTTGCTTTCTCTCCTTCCTTCCCAGATCTCTTTTAAGTGAAATATGTCAGTTTGGTCACTGAAGCAGAACAGAGATCTTCTTATCTTTCCAGTATCTCTGCTGGGAGACCTAAAATTATTGAAGTATTTGCTTTGATATTTTGCTGTGACTTCTCTCCTTGAAATTTTTATAATGGCTCTTTTTTTTCATTTTTGAGAACATGGCTGGCTTCATAAAAAATCATTGGACACTTTGAAGACCTTAGTATCTCTGAGTTGAAAATAAAAAAAGACCCCAAGCCAACTAAGCTGCTCATTAATCTATGTTTAAATTATAAACTTCCAGTGTAAATCTAAATTACTGTAGTTGCCTTTAATTCTTTTAACATCCGATCTGCAAGGATAAACTTAAAATATCAGCACACATGTTCCGTTCTTTTTTTGAACATATGTAACAAACATCTAAAAACTTTATACGTGAAGGCTATCAATGAATCCCCATTCTGTACGGAGACTAGCAATGAGATCTAGCACCTCAGTCGTAATCTATTATGATAAATGTCAAATACACCATTTTTTTCTTTTTGGATATTCTCTTAATAATATCTTGGCAATGAGCAAATAAAAAGCATTTTCTCTGTGGAAGATTTGATTGCAATTGAAAAGCACTGCATTGTATTCTTTTTCAGGCATTATAACCAAAAAATTTTTTACTTTGTTCCTGTACGCACTTACACATTGAATAATGGCAATGGTTAAGTACTCAGCTGTAACAGTAACTTTTATTTTTACTACACAGTGTCCTGTCAGCTTACACAGAATTATTTTTCGCCGTTGTGTTCGTTAAAACACTGCTTTGGTGTTTTACTAACTTGTCATGAAAGTTTTAACGGCTATTTATATTTTCACTTTCTTAAGTCTTATAAACTGAAACAATGATGCCTCTTCAGATAAATGAATAGAACATTCGTGTACAAAACTGGTTATCTCATGTATTTTTTTTTTTAATATGTTTTGAAAGATACTGGAAATTTCATGCTGCTTTTTGGATCCACATAACTTCTTTAGTGCTCTCTCATCTCCACTGGATTTAAAAAGTGTATACCAAGAATGGTATAGTAAAGGCAGTTAGACTGACTATCTCAACTAAGCAGTTGCTAGAATTACAGTTAATAGCAGAGATGACGTGACCTTATCTTCTTGGTATTTTTTTTCGCAGAATCTAGATTTGTAGAGACGGAGTGTTAGTAGACTTAGTTGTTTATTTTGAGAAGCGTGTTTTGTTATGGTTGGTTGGTTGTGGGGTTTTGTTTTTTTTTAATTACACAGTAGTTGCTTATTTTAGTGAGAAATGTAGTGGTAAAGTTATCCCTCTATTGCATGACAAATGTCAAGAAGGGGGTGAACTGCCTGTTTTACAAGGAAGTAAATGATATTCCCAGTTGTCATCCTTGACAACTCTGGAACGTACACATGCTTTGGATAAGGCAGTTAACAGATACAGATAAATATATATATATATATACACACACACACACACACACAGAGATAGAGATGTAGATAACTATATAAATGTATCACAGTAGAGAATCAATAGATCTGACAGATCACATGGGTGAGAAGGAGCTTGGACTCCTGGAAGTCATCCAGCCTGACATCCTGCTCAAAATGGGATTGCCACAAACAATGGATCAGATCAGTGATGGCTTTGTCTACGCAGGTCGCAGGTCCTGGGAAGGGGTGACCCACAGTTTTGTCCCATCTACTTTGTTGCCTCTCCAAAATTCGTCTCCTATTTGACTTCTGTGGAGGAAAAAATAGCTACCGGCTCTGTTGTACTCTTTCTCTTACTAAAGTTCAATCTTTACTTGATTCATGCCCTAGAAGTTTTGGTCGGTTTTGTGTGTGTTGTCGTGTGTTGTCCCGTGTGTTGTGTGTGTGTCTGGCTTTCACAGCTGTTGTATAGCCTCAAATTTGTTGCAAATTTGTTATTTATTATAGGAAAATGGTTATGAACATGTCTTATGATATGCTTAGAGTTAAATTTAATAGGGAACTAATTTTATTTCCATTCCATATATAATTTATGTGAGTGCCGAGTAACAAAAAGTCCCATTTGGAAAATTAGAATATTGGGGGGTGATACCCCGTCAGACTTTCCCCTTTATCCTGTCCCACTCAATTGCTGTTCATCGGCCAGTCTGATCTCCTTGGTAGACTTGATCCTAGGGACTTACCTACACAGACCTCCATCCACCTCGAGGTTAATGTCGCTTTTTCCTGCCTTTCCTAGGCTTTGGGACACAAAAAGCTCGTTCCTTCTCCCTGAGCACAGGATAACCATGAATACAGCTGTGTTGCTGTGTAGAGAGGGGGAGTGCTGCCAATTTCCATTCCCTTATTTTCAGTCCCTTCTGCTGGGATACATGAGCCTTTCGTGTCACCTCAGTCCTGGGGAGAGGGGTCTCACTTTGTGGAAGAGTAATAGGATAGAGTTATAGAATCATTAAGGTTGGAAAAGACCTTAAGATCATCAAGTCCAACTGTCAACCTGACCGCCAAGCCCACTAAACCATGTCCCGAAGTACCACGTCTACACGTTTTTTGAACACCTCCAGTGATGGTGACTCTACCACCTCCCTGGGCAGCCTGTTCCAATGTTTGACTACTCTTTCAGTAAAGAAATTTTTCCTTATATCCAATCTAAACCTCCCCTGGCACAACTTGAGGCCATTTCCTCTTGTCCTATCAGAGGTTACTTGGGAGAAGAGACCGACACCCACCTCATCACAACCCCCTTTCAGGTAGTTGTAGAGAGCAATAAGGTCTCCTCGCAGCCGCTCCTCATCAGACTTGTTCTCCAGACCCCTCACCAGCTTTGCTGCCCTTCTCGACACATGCTCCAGCACCTCAATGTCCTTCTTGTAGTGAGGGGCTGAAAGACACGGTGTTATGGATGGTATAGCCCGAAGAGGAGCTGTGCCAGCTACAGCTAAGCAGGGCAAAAGAACACAGATAATGTCCAGTACCTAAAGAATTTGGTATTAAAATTCTTCTAACTTGACAGAATATTACTTTATAAACAGTGTAAAGTCGTATGATCTGATCTTATTTTTTCTGGAGTCAGTGGCAAAATTATACTTGCATAAAATAGTTCTGAGAGGTGAGATAGAGATAGATATATATATATATATATATAAAAGCTGTTCTTTATTTGGGTCCCATTAGTTTGTTGTGCGTACTTGGGAGTAGATAGTGGGTTATGACTGAGAACATCAGAACTGGCTGTGAGAAGTTTCCTGTAAAATTGTGGAACAGATTCTTGTCTCTCCCATTTTGCACGAAGTTCTTAATGCAGAGATGGTACTGGCTTCTGTCACGGATGCTCTGATAGGATTAGGGTGAAACTCAAGAACAACTCAGTGCTGTGGAATACTGACATTTTTTTTTACTTTTACAAATTCTGTCAATTTTATGACACTGTCTGAAAAATTTGAATTTTTATTTAAATATGGGGGTTTCGTAGAGGTGAACTTGTGTAATCTCTCTCATACTGCAGTACATAACTATTCGTGTATTTGAGAATTGTGTAGTTTTTAAGCACAAGACTGTACCAGTCTTGCAGTTTCTTAGGCTTCAGTAGGTCTGAGCTGTATAGAGTTTATACACCAATGCTTCTGAAAATGCATGGAGACACTGTAGGTTTCCTAAGAATACTGTTTTAAACATGAAGTCTGAGGCCGTGTGAAGTCCCATGTAGTAAACAGCTATGGCGCATTACATACTCATAAAGATTTTGCAAGCATTAAAAGGGCGATTAATG
>NW_010537037.1:173426-176496 GCF_000687285.1 Phaethon lepturus | reverse complement strand
AGGGAAAGCTATTTGGCTCATGCTTGTGTCCAAAAACACAAGTCTGTCTTTTCTTCTGATGAAGTAACTGTGTATTTGATAAGGTGATTTGGGGACTAAAGTCCTGGCTCTTTCATTCTGTAGAAGGAGAGAGGCTCTGTTACCAATATTAGCATATCACAACATTACATGTTCAAAAGATGCGCCTCCTCTTCTTTGAGGTTGTATGACTTACGGTTACAGGGAGAAGCAGCAGAATAATGAACAATGCTGGGGTTTGATGCTTTGAAGCTGTAGCTGAAGACTGCTGGCAATATTAGTGTTTTTCATACAGTACAAACTCCTTAAAAGCTTTACTTTAAACATGAGTGTAATCTATACTTAGATAATACTCTCTGCATGATAGGCATGCTGTTGGAAGGTTTCATCCTTTAAATTGGCCAAGGAGGGGTGTTAACTATTCAATTCTGAACATGCTGTAGAATTTTATGTTTGCATTTCTAAAGATCTGCAGAGTATTCCTGTAAAATTGAAATTGCAGAACCCAGACTATTAACAAATTCTTACTCCTTCACAAAGTTATTTAATCATTTGTTTTTACGCTGCAGCTGAGATTAAATCTTATTCAGCCAGAAGATGCAGACAAAAATGGTTTTTACTCCTGGTAGTTTTAACATCCAAAAGCAATGGAGTAAACAGCAGATGTTTTTGTGGTTTGTATATTCTTCAGATACTCATTCAGGTGAATAGTTTGTGCTACACTCCACTGTGAGAGATTAATAGATTATTTTAATATCTCTGCAGTTTGGTACAGAGTTTACAGGGTTTTTTTATTTTGGAACAAAAAGCTGCTGTGTATTTCATGTATCTGCTGTGTATTCCTTAAACTGCAATAGCTTAAGTCAGTGCAATGGAGGAATTCCACCTGAGTGTGACAGTGAGAGGTTCAGGATAGTTGTTTATGTTGTTTAAGTTATGTAAATTGATTTTACACTTTTAGTGATTCACTTCATTTCTTGATTGTCTGCATCTGAGGTTAAGGTTTAACGGATCTCTCAGCAGTCCTGGCAGAGAAGGATCATTAATTCCTCACCCCCCTGCATTAATATTGAATGCTACAACCAAATGTGTTTTGCTTTTGTGTTTTCTTTTTTTTAAGTTCGAAGTTGGTGTCTTCAGTGACTAAAGAGTAAAGCTACTTTGGCAATATAGGTAATAGTTGAAACCGTTTCTTGAAACATGCTACTGTTGAAAATTAAAGCTGCTGGAGTTAAATTTTGTATAAATGTTTGTATTTCCCTATTCTGAGTGTGTTAATATTTTATGTTTTTGTAGTGGTGGAAGAAGGATTGTGGGAGAATGGACTTTCCTATGAGTGTAGGACTCTGCTCTTCAAAGCAATTCATAATCTTCTGGAAAGGTAAGAAAAACTCTATTGCACTCATATATTTCATTTTGATATTTAAAATAATGCAGGAGATCTACAGACCTTTTATATTATTATTGATCTTAAACCACACTTTTAGAGGTAGAACTTTAGTGCAAGAGACCCAGGATGGAGATGGATCTCTTAAGTCATTGACTTAATGTATCATAAATGTAATGGCAATGTATCATAAAATGCGGTACAGACTAATTAAATGCTCGTACAAAGAATAATGTCGATATATATTTCTGCTTGCATTTTTGTTGGGGAGCTGTTTCAAAAGCAAAAAAAAAAGTGTTCGCCTTCTTGAGGTCCTTACAAAGAACAATTGTATTTGACCTTCAACCCCTTTGATGAGGTTAAATAGTATGTATCTTAAAAGATAATATTGAAAGATCTTAATGCTATTCTTCCAGTCATCCTAGTTATGTGCGTGTTGCAATTTGACTGAATTTGTACACAATATTCAGGGTGAAGTTTAACAGTTCCTGGCTCTGACAGACCTAATGTATGCTAGCATTGCTTCCTTTTCTCTTAATCATATATACACACATATATATATAAAAAAAAATACGTATCTGTGACTTGACTGAAAAGTTACTCTGTGATTAGTTAATACACTTAGGGTTTTTCTCCTTAATCCAGCTATCAACTCTTTTGCCTACTGAAGATTATTTTGTTATTAGGTCTTCAGTGAATGACATTGCATCTTGGACTATTGCGTTTTATTCCTTCTCTGTTACTGCAGTTTTTCAGGTCATCATCACCTTCCTGTACTGTATTTCCATTCTTTTTAGAATGCTTGGAGCCTTGGAGACCTTCTCAGAATTAACTGTCATCAAGCTATGCCCACTTTTTGTGAATTTATAATAATAACAACAACAAAATATAATGCACCTCCCGTGTACCTTTGTGTTACAGTAATTTTGCAGAATGTAGCACTGAATATTTTTTCCTTTAGAAAATAAGTTAATTGAAAATACTTTCATCTTGTCTCATTTAGTGTCCTATTTGCTTTGATGTGGATTTACTAGTAAGCAGGTTTGCGTTATGTTCCTGAGGTTGTGTTTCCATGAGTATAGTAACTGTCCCCTTGATTGTTAGTTCATATCTGCTGCAAGTGAAGTTTGAATGGCCACCTAAAACGCGCATGTGCACAGGGACAAGGACTAGTTGTTGTATTTCCTATTATCTATCTCATCAGTCTTTTTAGGAGGGGTTTACGTAAGTAATAGACTACTTAAGGGTGAACAAAATGAAATTCCCAGTCTAGAACGTTCACTAGCTCTTTTGTAGCTTAGCAGCGTAAAGGAAAAATAATTTTACATGTGCTTATTGATCTGTGGTACCCAGCCAACTGACTTTTAAGTATGACTCCTAGGGGATATTTTTATTAATTGGACCTTTTTAAGCTTGTGAAGTAAATTTTTAATTATTTTTTAAAAATAAATTAATTGAAATCAGTTGGCAGAGTTACCAGAATTGTTCTGTCCAGCTGTGACTGAAAAGCCTTCAGAGCTTTCCGCAATAGTCTTTGAAACGCAGTTGATCGGCGTGCGTCAGGTGTTTGCCGAAAGCCTCGTTTCACGCCACCGGATGCTCATCTGATCAGTGCCGCCGGCTGGGCCCTGGGGGATGGGGGGCCCGCCGCGCCCCCGTGCCGAC
>NW_010537037.1:167916-173358 GCF_000687285.1 Phaethon lepturus | reverse complement strand
CGGCGGCACGCCGTTGGGAGCAGCCTTCTTTTAGAAGCCTTACTCTCACTCTCTAGACTTAGTCTAATTTTAGAACGAAATACTTGTGAAGCCGACTTAGGCTGATGGTTTACCCAACAGCTATCAAATTAGCTACCTCATTTTTTGACAGTATTATAGCTGTGTTTATTTTAAATTAGATACTTTTTGTTGGGCTTTTTTTGTTTGCCATACCAAATCTTATGTTAACATCATAATCATTTCCTTTAAAATCATAACAATAAGTGTGTAGGTTTTATTGAAAAGAGAAATAACACTTTAATTTTTAAAAGACCCATTTTATCCTGTGTTTAGAAAAAGCCTGATTAATAAAAAAGAGGTCTTTGAATTTTTTTCTGACCTTACCAAGCGACTGGGTTGCTGCCTGCGTTTGACCTGTTGTGGGGTTTTTCTGGTTTATTCTGCCGTTAGTGAAAGAACAGATTTTCTTCGCTTGGAAACCTCTTGTGTCCCACCAAGGTGCCATTTTCACAGCAGGGCCGGGCGCTCCCCCTGACTCCTACAGCTGTGGGTAACGCGGCTGGTAAACCCGGCGCTGGCCTCTCTGGGAGGAGGAGGGAGCGGGTGGGAGGCGGCCGCCAGCTGCCTGGTGCCGCTCAGAACCGGTTCCAGCCGGCTCCGTCACACAAGTCTCCCGCCAGCCAGAGGAGCCCAACGTGCCACGGCTCAGCCGCGTCCGAGGAGGAAAGCGGCAGCCGCTGGAGAAGGGGCCAGCGAGCGAATGGGGGCAGGAAGAAGGGTGGTGTAGGTGACCTCCTCCTCCACCCATCGCCTCGCCGAGGACTGAGTGAAACCTGCAGTGAAAATACGGGAAGTTGGGACTAGGAAGAAGGGAGGAGAGGCGTTTGTTTTAAGTCAACCCTGGGAAGGGCAAGAGAGGGTGTTTATGCAATTATTTATATTCTTTTTTGTCTTCCCCTCAGTATCCATATTAGTGATCAGAATTTTATGTTAATTGGCAATTAATGTTAGAAGATCTGATGAAATAATAATCAAAATATTATGGTATTATTTCATAATCATTAGTGTGCCCTTGTCAGGTCATTTTATTATTATTTTTTAATAGAAAAATCAGAGATATGAGAGGTCAAGTGACAGTGAAATGCTCAAATAGCTGTGCTGCTGAGGAAGAAAATACCACTCAGTCTTAACTAGAGAAATGAGCCAAGGAGTTCAGAGTATTTTATGTCCTTATTTCAGATGATTAAATAACTGCTTTTAAGTGTATACTCATTTGCGGTTTTATGACCAGCCTTTTTTTTTTTTCCTTCCACACAAGTTCATTAACAGCTTCCTGTGAAAGACTAGTTACCATTGAGTGCTTATATAGCAAAAATAATGCCGTACTGTCATTAATTGTTCACTCACCTGAGTCTTTGAGATCCATGCTTCTGCAGTCACGTTTCCCATTTTGTATGGGATTATACCTTAAATAACCTGTGATTTAGTTTAGCATGTGAGGGTTGGCTGATTTTTAAGGCCAAGTCTATGTGTGAAGTTTTTCAGAATTTTTGAAATAAATATTCACCTCACCAAAAAATACGCCTTCATAACAAATTTCTGTATGTGATCCCTTGGGCAGTATGTTCAACTACGTGTTTAATGTATGAAGCATACTTAAATTGTGTTGGCATATTGCTAGTCTGATTCATTGGTACAGGTGGACTTAGAAGGGTGTCAAGCACTCCTTAACTTGTCAACCTAAATGGGTTATTGATCACTTTGCATCTTCACTGTTAGTTTTTTTTAAAGCCACAGTATATACAGTTTCTCTAAAGAAGTTGTGCACTTCTAAAGGGACCACAGAAAATAGGTAACTTAATGCTCTAAATTTAGTGATGTGGGAGTATGTTTGTTGGAGTGAGGCTTTCTGAGAGAGGAAACAGTAATTACGGAAGTTTCAACACCTGAAATCATGTTGTGGATCATGTGAAGGAAAAATGGTTCATTGTTAATACTTGGTTAATACAATTTCCTGACATTCATATACTATACTATACTATGCCGTTTACATGCCAAAAATACAGGCATGCACATTCCTCATCGTGAAGCCTGAAACACCGTATAGAAAAGAATCAATGCTATGAACTGTCTTTGTTAAGAACAGGAGTTTGAAAATTAGGGTGATGGATCTGGGTAGCATGGAGCAGAAAAGATTCTGTCAGTGGTGAGGGGAAAATGCATGTGTGAAAGATCAGCATCATGAGATGGGACAGTGATTCTCTATGACTAGCGTGGGAAAATAGAAGGTGGCAAAGTTACATGGAACCCAAAAGTTCATTTCAAAATGTTGGAAATTCATCTGCTTAATCCTTTAGATTACTGTCTTCAAAGACTGCTTCTGATTACATCTTAAAATGTAACTAGTAATTGCCACTGTATTTATTTTCTAGATGCTTGATGGATAAAAACTTCGTAAGAATTGGAAAATGGTTCATAAGACCCTATGACAAGGATGAGAAGCCTGTTAATAAAAGGTAAGGTGACCTATCTATCAAGTACTGTTCCCATCAGTGCTGCATATTACATGATGATCGTTTGATGCTGCATTATTGTGGTAGTTTTTCCACTTCTTTTACTGTGTAACAAGTAAAAACACAGACACTTATTTGTTCACTTCAGTAATACATAGAAATCAATTAAGCTATATTTTAGGTCTTGTTCTGATAATTTAAGATCTGAAGGTGAGGTTGGTATTTATCCCATAACTCCACAGAAATGTCACATATCTTTTTATCCTTTGAGTAGCATTTGCCTGTTTCTCTCACTATACAACAGAACTCCAGGCAGTTCTAACAAAGGATTTGAATTTCTGGACACTTAACCCCAACCTGACATTTTAAGCAGTAAAATAAGTAGTATATAGATTTACTTATCTATTTTCTTTAAAGATATCAGCCTTGGTACACAACTTTCACTGATTAGGTAGGCTGACAAATTAGACCTAGATGTTTGATTAATGCGCTTCTCTTGCAGCAGCATAACCATGGAGAGGGGCTAGCTGCCTTCGCTTGCTCATTGCTATTTCTTCTCCTAGCTCTAAAGGTTACAATGTTCTCAGATCTTCTGGTACTTGCATTTATAGTCATCTGCTAAACAAGTTCTGTCAAAAATAATCTGAGTTAAGCTGAAACACAGATTTTCTAACGGGAATCATTTTGACAGAACTGGGTTAGGAAGTGACTAAACATGCAGTTATGCTGGAAGATTTGAAAGTAATGAGCAAGCGGTGATGAAGCGGGGTGGCAACTTCTTCGTCCAGTGTAGCTACAATCACAACAGCATGTCTGATGGCAGCTGTAGGTGCAGGTGGAAATCATTGTGTAGATCATACATGTCTTCTCCCTCTCATCTCTTTTTATCTTGCTGCATTGTCTTACAACAGAAACGTCTTACTTCTGATACAGTGTAATACTACAAAAGATTGGCTTCATTCTGTAACAGACTTTATGTTAACCTCATACTTCCAAACAGCAGTTGTTTTTAAGGTATAGCGCAGTAATTAAACATGGATTTGTTGCCTTTATAAAACAGAAAACATTAACTTAGCATGGGGCTATCTCTTGCTATTTACTCTTTGTAGCTAAGTAGACTTACACTGTTACGTGTAACCTTTGATTTGACATCGACCTAATGGCAAGAAGCCAATGAAAGGTCCAGGTTTTTCCTTACCTTTCTCTGTCCTGGCTGTAAATATTCCACCTTCCTCTCTCGTGTTTTCTCTGCTGCTTTTCTGATCACACCAAGATCTAGTTTAATTTTCTGGAAGATTAATTCCCTAAACTGGTTAACCATGTAAGAAGTGTCTTTTCCAGCTTCTGGAAAAGGGAGACAGCTCCTTTCAGCAAAAGTTGTTTTATCAACTTTACTGCAGCCTTAGTGCTCAGAGTAAATGTATTTGTGAGTCTCATGTCTGTTCCTGGTGTGTATCAATTTAAGAAGTGAACCATCTGATACAGTAGATGGTGTCTGTCAAAAACAGCAGCGCTGGCATGGAAGGTATGGTTGCTTTAGAATTTTGGCAGCTTAGTAGGTCTTGCGTCTTAGTTGCATGGGTGTAACACTGAATGACTTGTACAGTGAGGTGCTTTGCAGGGGATAACTACATTTGTAAATATATGTACAGAATGCACATAAGTGTGTCTGGTCTGCAACATGTTACAAAGAATTAATTCACATGGAATTTAAATTGTATTTGAAGTATTTTTGTATATTAAATGACATTTTTATTATGAATTTTAGGGTTGAAGGGTAGACTTAATTTGAAGAAGAAAATGCTTGTTTTGTGTGGGTTGTTGGTTTGTTTGTTTTTTTATAATGTACTTGTCACTGTAGATTCTGTGGATATACACCATTTTAAGAGTATTTATTTAGCAATTATAAATATTGCCTAATTTGAGACAGGTATTGTGTTGTTTCAGGTTGTTAATTTTTTCTGCTATAATTTTTCTGCTGTATCATTGGAGTTAACTAATCATACTGAAAAATCGTCGTAAAGACCGCAAAAGCTGACAATAGAGTCAACTGCAGACAGTAGCAGCAAGTAGCAGGAGGCTTTGGGGACTAATTTGTCCAGACATTTTTTATTTAATCTTCTAAGCTTTCTTTCTCAATATAGCACGCAAAGCTATCTTTACGCAAATTAAGTGATTCGTGTTAATGCCATATAAATTCTATGTGAAACTGTTGCTGTAAGCAGCCACTTGCTATAGATAAAACAACAGGGAGCAGTCGCAGGAAGAGGAGGCCAACTGAGAGTGTTTGGGTATTTTAGTACTGTGGGTAATGACTTCATAACCAAAAAAAGTGGTATTTTAGAAAATGGTAGCTAAACCCATGTTAATATATAAAATGCTAGAAATAAGTTGCAGGTATGTACAGTGATTAGGTTGAAGTTTAGGAACAGGTAATCCCTGTTGAAAATGCATGCCCTATTCTCCTTGAATGGGGAAAGATGTATGTAGATATTAGATAGATAGATATACCTGCCTTGAATGGAGAAAAAACGAGCAGGTGTCATTCTGGCAAAGAAATACAAATGGTTCCAAAGTTTGCTTTTATACTTCTACTTGTGACAAAGTTAGTAATCTCAAATTTCCAGCACCCAGAGTTACTAACTTCGTTTCAGGAACATACTGGAAAGTGTTGGACTGGGTATAAATAACAGGGAAGGAATTAAAACTCATGTGGCTGGCTTTCAAGGAGTAAATTCATTTAGGGCCTATGATTTTTGTGAATGGCATTAAAGGAGAAGGGTGGGGCGGTCTGTGACTTCAGAATGAAGTCAGAGATGAAGTGGAGCAGGGCAGTGGCTGTGACCTAGTTAGTCCTGAGGTGTGAAAAGGAGGTTTAAGAACAGTAGAGGACCTTCTGAGGCAGTATTAGAAATAATATGCAAGGTGA
>NW_010537037.1:146194-167885 GCF_000687285.1 Phaethon lepturus | reverse complement strand
CAGGAGTGAGGGAACAGCAGAGGGAGTTAGATCCGTATATGGTGTTGTTTTGCTTACAGTGTGAACCAGATGCTTTTGACAGGAAATTTTGTGCAGAACTTGTGGGTTTTCTTTCCCGAGTATCTTTAATATTATGTGTCATTTACTAAATAATTCTTCATGTTTCATTATCTGTTCTACATCAGTGCATGTCTAAAATATGTTTCCACACTACTGATGGAAAATGGCAAACTTGCTTATTTATCTACACAACTTCGTAAAGGAGATCTGTGTGTTTGGAGTTTACAGAATTTGTGTCATACAAGGCGTAGGTAGTGCCTTCCACTGTGTGGTGGAAATTCTTCTTCACAGTCTATTCAGAGTCACTTTCCAAGTTTTGTACAGGCATTTTTGGTTTCGGAAAGCACCACTGTAAAACATTAAACGTCTGACTGACAAAAAAAATTACGACCAACTTATGCAAGAATCTTTGCTAATTACTTTAGTGAGTTTTCTTGGTGTGTAATAGGAAAGCGGGGGGGTCAGTTTCTTTTGAACTGTATGACCAACTTAGCGTAAGTTGTTAAGCTGTTTCTAATTTGTGTAAATGTAAAGAACCTGTGAAAAAATTGTTGCTTTTTGTAGCTTAAATAACTGATGGATCATCCCCTCTTCCAACAGTCTGATAGGGGTTTTTTTAGCCTTAAGAAGAAAACAAGTTTCATCGGTGAAATATTCTGAAGTAGAGTTTGTTTTGTTTTTTACTACTAGGTGAGAAGACTGAAAGATAGGAATGGTATCTAGATAGTCACATTACCCCCTATGCACTTGAAACAGTGCGGATGGAAAAGTGGAATTACAGATAGGCTGCAACAAAATATAGTTCTTTAATTTCAGTTTCCAAAAAGATTTCTGTTTATGTTACTGTCCCATAAGACAGTTGATTATGACAACCTCATGTGATGCTGATCGAACGTAGACATTTTTGAGTTACGAGGCTGGAGCACCGTGTCTGAATCTGATACGGAGGTTTGGTCCTGACACACACAGATAATGTCTTTTGGCAAGTGGTATTCAGGTGTTTCATTAAATGATGACATAATTCAGTAAAAGCATGGTAAAACAAGTTTAAGTGATCTATTTCAATTTTTAATAAGATTTGAATTCCAGAGCTGAGAAATGATAACTGATTGATTGTGCATTTACGGTTCTCTGCAATGCAGTAAGATTGTCTCAATCTGGAGAGTTTTATTTTCTTGAATTTGAGAAAAATAAGCTACATAAATTGTTTTAATTCTGCAAATTTGTTTACTTGTGTTTTAACCATGTTTTAAAAAATTCAGTAACGTGATCATACCTATTTCTTGAAAATGGTATATAGTGATGCTATAGTAATATATACGTACAGTGTTGCCAACTAACATCATCATAAATGAGGAAAGACTTGGAAGGAAAATAATAAAAATCAGTCTGATTTAATTTTAAATAATGTGTGCTTATTCCTGACTTGTCAAAGTAAATGTGGTAGAAATACTGAGTAGTAAAAGTATAAATAAGAAATACTGCGTATTTTTCAATCATTCTTCCTACTCTTGTAAAAATAAGCTTTTCTATTTCAGTTCAGGAGGGTTAGTTCCCAGATGTATTTTTGAGGTTTAAATTCTGAGATGTTATGTTCATCTTTGCTGAGTTTCTTCTCAGTCTTACTTATGGTTTCAGTAAAATCATACGTCAAGCTAGTGTATGATATCTGTGGTTGGTTGTTTGTTTCGGTTGTTGGTTTTTTTTTTAGGTTGGTAATCTTGTATGTGCTAAAGCTGACTTAATTCTTACCTACTCTGAAATATTGGGTAGTGCACCCAGTGGAATATGGTCTGCGTTCATGTTTTAGCAGAAGGAATAGGTATAAAATACAATTTCTAAAGTAAGTGTTTTCACACGCATTTTTCAGCAAAAGCTGGTGCCATCAGTATCAGTATGTTTGTAAATATTTTAAAGTAATTTAATATAATTATATTCAATTATATTAATACCATTAATAAGTAGAATTTATTGTTACGTTTTATGGACAGAAGACAGTAAAACATTATTAGTAACTTAGGGTTACTTAAGGATACCTATTGAGATGGTTTGGGAAAATGCTATTGAAGCATTACCATTTTAATTACTATTATCTCTTAATGGATGTATGCTACTGGTACTCTTGGGTTATTTTGTTTGTGTCGTAATCCAAGAATGTTGTATGTAAAATTCTTGACTGAAAATGTTAGCACACTGTGCAGGAAAAAAACATAGTGAACTAAAGGTCTTAATGCTCATGTGCTTTATTACCAAAGTAACTTTCTAGATAAGCTGTAAATTAAGAAGTGTTCTGTAGTCAATTGTCTGATGCTTTTCATTTAAAAATGAAAATAATAAAACTGGATTTTCTAAAAATGGTAAGAACTCTCACAGAGGATACTGTAAAATTTTCATTGGATATATTAAATACATGACCCAGTTTGCATTGCCTCTGCGCAGCTCTACGTCACGGTATGTAGCTACAGCCATTAGTTTTTATGAATGTCCTTCAGTAAGTGAACGGGGAAGCCAGATTGGTACAGTTGCAGCAGCTACCACTGAGGGCTACTTTCTTCATGATAATGACCCAACCTTTTCATCTTCCTTTCCTGGGTAAGTGCATTAAAAAGACAGTGGCAAAGCAACCCCAGGCACCTGGTTCTTCAGATCCCTTGACCCTTGCCAATCAAGATAAAGTCCTGGGAACAATAGAAGGACTCCCTACATGGGGTCACTGGTAAGATGTCACCAGAGCAGTGTCTCTAGTGTGCTGCATATACCCACTGCAGCCAATTCAAATGATGCTGTAGAGTGTCTTACAGAGTTGTTTGCTGACTGCATGGAACTGAGCCAAACAGCTAAGATAAAAAAACATAAAGGATGTTGGAAGGTGTGCCACTGGTTTTTCAGTCCTGTGATGTTTTGCATTTTGTTGATGGACATGAGTTTGAAATTCCTTCTTTGCAAGTATACGCTTGGCTTGGTAAGGGGGTTTATATTATTGCAGTGGCCTCTTTGTATGGATGCAGCATTATGTCAGAACGGGACTGCTGCTAATGAAATTTATTGTGGTATTTGCGCTGTATTTTTTGCAGTACCTGTGTCTCTAGCAGCCACAGTGTAGATTGTGGGTCCCTGATGTCATACAGAAATTCCAAAATGTGGGCAGGATTGTATGAGGCAGGAGGGTATGCAGCAGAATTGGCAAAGGTTGGTGATCTGGCATGGCAAAATCTTGTAAAAGGATGTTTGCAAGCTCCAGTTGTTTGGCTCCTAGTGAGCCTTCAGCACAGAAGCAAGGACTACTGACCAACATCTACCAGTTTGAAATTGTTAGCAGAATTCTTATCCCTTTCGATCTTGAGAAATCCTGTCTTGAGAATTCTTAGCCCTTTCCGTCTGGCCCACTGCCTTTAATGTAGCCTGTTTTCCTGTGTTGTACTTGAGCCAGCAGAAATATTGAAGGTGCTGTCACAGAGTATCATGGTGCTTTCACAGGTGAGGTGCTTGAGACTTTGGATTGCCTTTTTCCTTCTTAAATAGTCTGAATCCATCTGTTCTCAGTATATGTTTATAACTACCATTTCCTTGTAGGATTTTGAGGAAGCTAGGATATACAGGATATGTATGTTGGGATATATGTTTCCATGTGCAGCCAGTTACACAGTTTGAGTCACCTCTTTCACCTTTTGCCGGGGGAAGGGAGGGTTTGGTGGCATATACTTTTGTGGATTCCAGTTTATAATGCAGATCAGTTATCTCTAGAATTTTGAAGTTCAGGGTCTTTTAACTGATTTAATGAATGTAAATGAACAAATGTATAAAGCCGCTCTTGTCATCTTTAACTTCTGGATTTTGTAAAACCTTGTGGTTATTATTTGCTGGCAACATTTATTGTATATACAAATGTTTATAAGTGTCTATAAGGTTACTGGAATGCCTACATATATTCCAAATATTTGTATTATTTAATGTAACTGAGTCACAACATTATTTTTCACACTTTTTTAACTTTTTAGAATGGTAGTTATTTAAATGATGGAAATATTTTGGACTACAGGTGTACAAATGGCAAGTAGTTCAAGAAAATCAGTTACGAATTTCTGTTGTCTGTTTCTTTTCTTTTTTTGTGCCTTACTTCTAACCAGCTTAAATAAAAATGACTTAATATCTTCATTAAGTGTTTTTGGATACACTTGTGTCAGACACGTGGAACTTCAATCATTATATATGAAGCCTGGCTCAATCAGGACTTGGTGACCAATTAGTGAAGTCCCGCTAATGTTTAAGCTCCTTTTCTCATTATTGGCACTGGATGTAAAGGATAAACTAAGTGCCCCTGATGTGCTGTTAATTAGATTTGTCAGGACTCCCAGTTGCACTGTCTGCCAAACCCAAGTGTTGTCACTTACTGTATCAGTAATGAATTGACTTAAGGGCTTTTATAGATATTTAGAGGGCCTTAGTTTTGAATACTTAAATCTGTTGCAACTATGGTTGTAGTTACAGCTATAGTTCTGCTTACTGTACTGCAAGAACCTTCACAAACAAGAGATAGTGGCTTTCTTGAATTTCTGAAAATGAAGCTGGATTTTGTGCTTAAACCAATTTAAAATCCTTGTAGGCAGGATGTGGTCTTTTGAGTTCTGCAAAAACAGTGGCACTATAGGACTTGTTTTCAGGCCAATTCCGAAGTAAATACACTTCCTCATATTCCCAAATAAAATCGGTGCCTAAAGCAAAAAAAATTCTTCAATCTCTTTCCAAAAATAGGAAACAAAACTTCAGTTGAAAGCAATTCCATTGAATTATTTCAGTCAACAATAATACCTTTTTCATTTATTTTTCTGACACTTTTATACCTCTTCAAAATAACTTAATCTTGAAATACAATTTTGTTTTGAAACAGAGTTATCTAAGTTATTTATTCTGAAAGTCTGTTTTGTGAGATTTATGTTCCCTTAAAAAAATTTTGCTAACCCTTATTTTCTGAAGACTCGGGCTAAAATGGAATTGTACTGCAGTAGGTTTGATAGATGGGGGTTTTTTTCCCTTTTAGCCTGTATAGAACAATTTCATTCTTCGTTAATCTGTCTGGTAGCACACCTTCAAGCATTAATGCCATTTTTGCGATCTTGTTCATTTTAACTGGTTGAAATAATGATTTCAGTCTCTTTCCTCCTTTCTTTTCCCCAAATCTTTCTTTCCCAGTCTTTGTCTTCCTCTTAACCAGGTTTGGTTGCCTATATCTTTAGTGAGTTCTCTTTAATATGAGCTGTAGCAGGTAGTGTGCCAGCACAGCGTTCCTTGCATCTCAGTAGTCTGTAAAACAAGTATTTTAAAATATTGCAAAATAACGTCATCTTTGTGCAGTACCACACTATCCGTTAAACATTGTGCAATCAGGTTGCTTGTTTAAGAAGTCATCTGATGGTGTGATACAAATTGACTTACATATGTGATTTACATATCAAAAAAAGTTATGGAAATGCTTATTTTACAAATGGCTGGAATCATTTGTAAAGTTGAAGAGAAAGCTGACAGTGTTTTGAGTGCTTTTAATGGTTTGGCTTACTAAATTTTCAGATTCGGCATAATGACACATTTTTAAAATAGCTTGTCTTTGGTATTAATTTACTGCTAGTTTAGGAGATAGGGAACTTGAATGAACACTTGGTATATTGTATATAATCTAAATGAGGCTATATATACCAAGTCTCCTGTGTAGGACTAGTAACAGAAATAAACCTCTGTTCTTCCTTTTAATAATGAACCGATGAGCTGTAGGCCATCCTTTTCAGGACTAAAATGAACATTACAGAGGACCAATCTGCTGATGTACGGTGATTGCAGAATGGATACATCTTAAAATATATCCTCATTGATGAAACCCGTTAGCTTCAATTTACCCCTGACAACTGAGTAAAGCAAAACAAGTTTCAGAGCATGGCTCCAGTCTGTTGCTGAAAGTACAAATGTAATGCTCGCTGAGGTTTTCGAGCTACTTCTTCCCACCTTTCTCCCTTCTGCTTGCTTCTGAGGGTTCGTTCTTTTCTCCTGCATCATCACTGTAACTGAACTCTACTCTGAGTTCAGTAATATTTATTTTTAAACCTGTCTAGAATGGGAGGAGCTGTAGCTAGAGCAGTTATGTATACTAACTGGATAGAGGTTGATTAGTAAAGTGTATTAAGAAGCCACTGGTTCTTATACTTGGATGCTTCCTCTGAGTGCGTTGTAGCAAGAAGTATTGACTGGTGACTAGGCTTTTACTTTTCATCTTTGAAAAATCTCATACTGGAAAAAGCCTTTTTCACTGAAAAGAGTGGGACAGGATGGGAAGGGAGGATGAGGGTCTGGCAACAGACGTGTAATCAGCTGCCTGCATACCTCCCTCGAAGTGAGATTTTTGGGGTGAATTGTTGAGGAAATATGCCCTTTGGGATAAAATCTCAGGAAAAACCCTCCTGTCCTCCTGTTTGGAGTTGTACAGTACACCTTGCTCCTTTAGTCCGAGCTTCAAACAAGTTATATGTGGTCTAAGCCTGCGGCAGGGCGAAGAGCATGTGTGGAGCAGGTCATTTCTCAATCACAATTGCTTGGGCAACTTTTACATGCTCTTAGTTTGACAGAAAAGTGACTTCAAATGTTCTGGGTGTATGTACTTAGGAAGTTGAGAAATTCTGGACAAGTGAGCAAACAGTGAATAAGATTTTGAAAAAGAAAACTGGAGCCTCTTGCTGTGTTTGAGATGACTAGCTTGGATATGTCCGCTTGTATGGCTCTTTTGCTTCTGAGTTACAATGTAGGCAGTTCTCTTTTTCACACTGTTGGTCATAGTAGATGTTATATTTGTTTTTTTCCCTGAAAAATCAGTAAACAAAAAATACCCGTAATGAGTCAGACCGCACAGTCTCTCTAGACTTTACCCTGATTATAAAGCTAAGACTGCGTAATTACGAAGGAATAGACTTTTTTCCCAGGTGCCCAGCAAAGAGCTCATCTCTTCGAGTATTGACAAACTAGTTGTCTTTGCCGATAATATGCTTCATACTGCCATCTGCTGACATCATGTTTTGTCATTGCAGCAGAGGATCAAATCATGACTTGTCTCTGTGGTAAGACATGTGGTCCCAACTGCTTTGTTACAATGGCAAATTTGCAGAAGTATAATTACAATACTTGGATGTGGATACTCTTCAGGGTTTAAAGTCCTACTTTTGGATTAATTTAGATTAGTTACAAAGTGTTTACATTACATAGGAACAAGGCACTCTAAATCCCGAAACTGTGTTTGTGTAGAAGTACTTCAGTCAATATTTTGGTCATGGTTCATCTGTCCAGGGAACTGCAGGTGAAGCATGCTCTGATCTCACATAACTGGTGTGGCAATGCCTTTTGATGCTTGGTGATCTATAAGAAAAAAAACCCCAATCATTTCTCGTGTGTCACTGGATTTAGCAGTGTCTATGTGAACCTCTTCCATGTGTGACTTTCAAGATATTTTCTTCCTCCATGAGTAGACTTCCTCCTTTTCTCTCCATCCTTTCTTCTTGGCTGCTTGTTCAAGTTTTCTGTGGACGTCTAAGAACCAGCTCAGATTTGGCCTGAAGACCAGTTTTCCTAAGGTATAGTGTGTAATGGTTGCCATCTTTAAGTTCAGCAGTGTATTACTAGATACCAGAGTATTTGGGAAAATTGAAACTTGGATGAAGAACAATTGCAGTCCCCTGATTCTTTTTTTTTTTTTAAATCAGTCTGAATGTCATGGTGAGAATTCTTCTTTTGGAACTTCTTCCTGGGAGCAGGGGGTAGGAGGGGGAGACGTTCCATGAGAAGTGGGAAACTACTACCTTGTAGGAAAGCAAGCTGCAAAAATTACTTTGGGGGATCTCATGTCTTTTTAATCTCTTCATGTTACCAGCTGTTAAAGACGTGGGGAACTGCAAGTGTTTTTTGGAATTATGATATCAGTACATTTAATTATGTAATTCCCATCTGTTGACTGGAAAGCTGATGGAGAAGATCTGAAGGAGGAACATTATCTTTTTTCCTTGTTGAGGGATCCAACAGTCTAATTTATGGAATTGGATGTCTAATGTGTGGAATTATCATTTTACTAGTCTTCACATTATGTAGAAACATGTCTGTGTGCACACACAATGTTGCTTAAGCCACATTTATGATCTGATGTTTTGAAGAACAGTTCCCTAGCACAGGGATATATAGTGAAATTATTTACTGTTCTACCCAATTACTAGAAAATGATTTAATTTAGGAAGGAGCAGAAATGTTGCCTGAAGAGTTTCAGATCCTGTCTGCTTTGGACACAGCCATGAGACAGATGTGGCATTTAACCAAGTAAGATTAAAAAGCGGTGTAATATAGTCAACTCTGGATGTTTCAGGAAGCTGTCTGCTGTTATGTGCTTCTAGTTTCTTAAAAAGAAATACACCCAGATACTCCTCTTAAATAATCCCTTAATGTAAAAATTGTCTCCAGCAGTGGTCAAAACTGGAACAGCTTAGGGAAGGCTGTAAGGTCATGCCAAGAATACAGTTATTTTTCTGTACACTCGGTCAGCTTCCTGCTGGTTTTGGCAATACAACCTGACATATTTTTGTGTTTAACAACTGTTGATGAATTTTTCTTTTGTGAGTTTAATTGAGTTTGAACCCACAGAGAATTTCAGCATGCACAAATACTTGTTGGTAATTAATACCATAGCTCATCTGTGCAATGGGTGGACAAAAAACTGGGGTTTTTGTTTTAATTTTTTCCTTCATTAGTGTAGTGTTCGGTCTTCTACTTCCTGTGTGGAAGAGAGAATGTAACTGACTATATCCTTTTTTGTCCAAATCCTTTTGATTTTTAGTACACGTCTGCTCTCTCCCTCTTCAGTTAATCGCTTTCACAATTAAGACTCCTTATGTACTTAGCTGTTCTTTGTACATTCTACTACTTTGTACATCCATTTCTACTGTCATTCCTTTAAGATTGAGGAGATTCAGAATGGCACCTGGTTTTGTATGAATGTTTTATGATTTTCTGGGCTGTTAAAATGATATCTTCAGTTTCCTCTGCATGCTTTTCCAAATTCTGAACATTTTTGTGTTTTTTGGGGAGATTTCTTTTTGTTCTTTCTAAACTGATGTAAAGCTATAGAAAAGTTTACTACAGATTCAAGAACTTCTTTCCTGGCCACTAATATCTTGTTCAAAGCCAGAATCCCTAAGAAAGATTATTTATTTATGCCGTACCCCACCCCCACCCCCATACCCTTTCTGTATATTTATCTACATTGATTTTCGTTTGTGGGTTTTTTGTTGTTCATTTTCTTTTTTCCCCTCATCCAGTCAGTAACTCTTGCGAAGTTACATTGCCTTGAGTTCTGGGTTTTTCATATTTTTTCAATATTGTAGTAGTAGTATTTGTTATCATGCTGTTCTCCCTCTTCTGATTCTCATTATTTAGCTTTAATAATTGTGACGTTTCTTTTAAAGGCAAAGTCAGGTCCAGGACCGTGTCTCAATACTGTGAACAAACTAAAGGAGGCTAAGTGATCTCAGGAGAGGTAGCTGTACTGTTTAGATTAATGAGAGAACTAAAAGAACTAATTAAAGTAAGCTGGCACACTGTATAAACTACCTGCACAGACCTGTTTAATACAGTTTAATCCAAACGTGCAGCACCTTTACTGTATCAATCATAAAAATTGATTGAGAAATAAATATCTTACCGATGAAAGTCAGCATAGAAAAAGCTATTCTAAATGAAGGAATGAAATATTGCAGAAGAGTTGATTGAGAAATTCTACTAGCCAGTGGGTTTAGTTACCTATTCCCTCACCCCCCACGTGTCACATTTTTATTTTATTTACAGGAGATAACACTAATACTGTTTATGGGACTAAAGCTCTCTTCTATTATAGTGAATGTTTTCTTAATACGTAATAGAGTGCATTGTAGCAGGATTTTTCCGTTGTACTTCATTTTCTTAAGGCCACTCTTCTTGCAAAAACATGAACGTTCACAATTGTGTCACATGCACACTGGTAATTTCAGCTGTATTCTCATTTTCCCTTTATGTAGCATTTATGATCTTTGAAGATTCATTTTGGGTGTAAATGAGTATAAAAAGAAATCTATTTAATGTTCCGAATTTGACTGTTTTGTGTGAGTGGAAATGACTAACTTTGCTTTGAAAAATAAACTAGCCAATTCTTTTACAAAATACTGTCATAACAGAGATCTGGGAATAAGAGTGTTAGTTTGGTGATTTTTGTTCTGTAAGTTGAAAACTGTAAGCTACTGTTTTGAGTCTGGACTGACTTCATTTTATGGTGTATTTTTTGTGAAAGTTCTTTTGATTATATATTTATTTTTAAGAACAGCTTCATATACTGCAACTTTGTCATTTATGCGGTATTACAGAAAATTCAACTCTCCTGGAGAACAGATGGACCAATAAACTCTTCACCAAACCTCCGTACTTGTTATAGAATCTATTTTTGGTACAGTGCAATCAACAGCAGCAAAAAATTAAAAATAACATTGCTTTACTTTAGACTGTCATAATGCCTTTCTGCTTTCTGACAGCATGCTTTATATTACTTACACGCTCGTATGACCTGTCTACTACTTAAAAGTGTGCTTTTTTTTTTTTTCCCCTGCCCCCTGTTTTGCTGTGGGCTGCTTTAATAAAGCTGAGCATACGATTTCCTTGATGCAACACTCAAGAGATTAAAGGAAGAATACTTGGCTTCCACCACCTTTGGAGTCAAGGGGACATTGTTCTTCACTGTGTCATGTTACATGAGGTTTTGAGATACAGTCTTTTAAGAGGAGTAAGCATTACTCTTTAAATGACAAAGTTTGTAATATGAAGAAATAATCTGGACCAAATTCTTCTTAAAATAACAATGTTTTCTATAAATGTTAATAAACAATTAGAATCACAATTGAAATCAAGTGCTTATGCACTTGGCAATGTTACAGTAATTTCACCTGTCTATACTTTGCAGATGTACTTTACTGAAATTCCACTACTTTGTTTTGAAAAGTGTTAAGATGACTTTATTGATGTGATTTTACTGTTAAGCTTTTACATATTACTACTTTTTATGAAGGCCTCTATAAAAGCCAGTCAAATGAATTTTTACATACTGCATTGGTAGCATATAAAAGCAAATAAGTAGATTAAAGCAGTTTATAGCAAAAAGTACACTGGAAATGTAAACATGCATGAAGCAAAAAAAAGATGTGGTGAGTTACACACAAAAAACAACTAGAAGATCAGAGAAAGTCAGCCTGATTTATTGAACAGTTAGATGGCACTGCAAAATAAGCACAACATTGTCATTCTGCCAATAGCAAGCAGGTCGCCATCTGAACTGTGTAAGACTCATCTCTCTTCTACTGTTCCTAACTCTGTAAGATAATTTTTCATTGTAGTTAAAAATCTTGAGAAACTTGATTTGGGGGCAGTTACTAGCGTCTGTGTGATTAAATACGCAGGTAGCTACTTGTAGGGTTTTCAGACATGTTTAGGCACCTACTTCATGTTTACTTCAGTTGGAGTTGGGCATTATTAGTTTCTTTAAGAAAAGATCCTGTTTGGTGTCTTTTCTGTCTTGCAGCAACCAATTGCTTTGAAAATCTAGCTCCGAAGTTGGTGTTGTAAGTCCTGTGTTCAGAAGTGAGTAAAAAATACTAAATCCAACTGAGGGTTTGTGAGATGTAGTATCTTACATACCTGTGTTTTTTTTTGAAAAAGGACTTAAATTTTTTTTGAAAGTTTTGTATGAAAGCTTTAGTTTGTCACTTTCTCTATTAGCTTTCTTTCATAGTCAGCTTCTCAAGCAGTTTCTGTTAAATGAGGAAGGCTTTTCCAACTATTTTTGAGCAGCAATAGAAATGGGTATTTGTTAAAATATTTATTTATGGATAGAATTATTTAACTTTGCATTCATACGGCTCTGTGTGTGCATATGTGCACGTAATCTCAAGATGTCATTTTTATGCATGTCATTTCTGTCAGTGTACTAGGGAATATAGTTTGTGAGCAAAAAACCCTGAGCTGACACTCTGCTCTTCATGGCCTGCATTGTTTTGAAACAATTCTGGAGCATCTGTCATTGTTTCACACAATTTCCTGTAAAGCTGCCTGTGGCAGTTGCACTCATTCTTTATTACCCAAGGGCTTTGCTAGCTATAAAATAATGTATCTGACTACCTAATAGCCTAATATTCAGCCTTCCCTGGAGAAGTGGGAGTGGAAAGCTGGTTTTACTTTCCTTTTTGCTGACCATGCAGATCTGACCCTATCTGAGAAGCTTTTATCTGTATTGTCAATGAAGGAGAAGAGATTTCCTATGATAATGGCTTTCCTAGCTACTAGATGGCCCCTTCTAAGTACCAAGGAATGGCACTGATGAAATTATATTAAAGTTCTGCCTTCATACAGATGACACATCTGCATGTGATTATCTTTTTAACAAACCCTTGTTTTTTTGCTTTGTTTGTTTATTAGTTTAGAGGCCCCTTATGCTGACATAAACTGTAGAAACAGTACAAAAAATATGGTGCCTGCAGATGCCTAGACTCTGCTGGTAGGACCATTATGGCATATGCACACACACTACAGCTTCTGTACATATCTATAGATAGATAGGTGTTGCTGCTTTTCTTTTTAACTACATTTTTTGGTAAGGAAAATAATTTTCAGATATTTTTAGTGAAAAACTCAAATGCATATACAGAGCTGCTCTTCTGTTTTGTAGGTGAATAAATGAATGTTTTTCCTATAGAATGGGGTAACCGTTAGAATTACTTTAAATTTCCTAAGCCAAATGGTATTGCTTAAAGATCAAGATGTGGTAAATGCCTCACTATTAGTTAATTTTGCATGTGAACAGTTCCACTGGGATTACTTACAAAACCTTATAAAAGTATGTTTGAAGAGGTAAAATTACGCTTGTATGTGTCGATGCTGTTAAAACCCAACCATGGACCTACTGTACTACTATGCCCTATAACTTGATGTCATTAAAAACAAACAAAACCCAAACACAACAAAAAACTGTCTTTAAAAATGAAAAAACAGAGAGCAAAGGCATATGTAACCACTGTTTAGTTATTTTTCTTTCAGACGAGTTACTT
Organism: Phaethon lepturus; assembly: GCF_000687285.1. Taxonomy (NCBI): domain Eukaryota; kingdom Metazoa; phylum Chordata; class Aves; order Phaethontiformes; family Phaethontidae; genus Phaethon; species Phaethon lepturus. The sequence continues at coordinate 154,686 of NW_010537037.1, read as the reverse complement.
GCAAATTAAACAAATGTTAATATAGGTTTGACTTACCATGAGGTAGGCCTCGTGAGTAATGAAAGGTGAAATAAACTGATGAGAGTAATGGTCAGGAAACACGGGTTTGTGGGTGAATTTCTCACAGTGAGCGTGAAATCGATAACACATCTGTACTATAGAAGGCAAAATTGCAGTGTCTTCTGAACTAGGGTAAATAATGAGATGAGAAATGCATTTTGAATATTTCAGTTACAACATCACGTAAGAAGTATTGTATATGATGCATGCTGGTTTTAATAGTACTCTGACTCCTTCATCTGCAGTTTGATTACTTCAAGTTCTTACTTAAACTCTTGGGCCACACATAATTTCAGAATCCCACATTCCATTGAAGCCATTGTAACCACATGATTGTTTAAAGTTATGTCCTTGCTTCCTGGTCTGGCTGAATTAGGATACAGTCTTCATTTGTACATTCCAAACTCATGAGCAGCTTCAAAGAGATTCTTTTCCCAGCCAAATAGCCTGCCAGTGATACTTCAGCTTTCTGATCTGAGTGTGGAATCGAAATCTCCATTTTAAATTGAGCAACTTTTTTGGACTGTTTCCTACATTAGATATTAGCTATGTTTGGAATATAAGATTGTGTGATACTCTGCAAAGGCTTAACTGGCGTATAAGCTGCCTAATTCACTTCTGGACTTTCCACCTGCAAAGCAGTTCAGCAATCTTGAACATGTATTAAAATAAACCCCTTCTGTATGTACCAATACACATAAACCCAGGAATTGTATATTAATGTTACATATTCATGTTATACGATTTTGTGCTAGATACTTACTATTCACATGTTTTTGTGATTTGTTCATTAATAATCAGTGTACCATGATGTACCTACACAATCTTAAAACTTCCCCAGTATGACATTAGGTTCCAAAGTACACCATATGTTTGGCATTATGTTTACTCATAGGATGAAGGGAGTTGGCATCTTCCTCCTTCCTCCCTATATGACTTTTAGATTTTGTACAGGTGATTATGTGAGATTGGTAATGTATGGGGGTGTGTATAATATATATCACTGTATAAGTGTTTAGAAATATCATGAGCTCCTCATCATTGTTGTGTTCTTTTTACTAATTAAAATTTGATTTTGTGGGATTATTTTGTTGGCAGAATGCACACAATATAGCTTGCATTTCAAGAAACGCTTCAAAAATGTAAGTCATATTTTTAGGAGCCTAATTTTAGATGTGAATTTTGTGGCTAGGTAATTAATAATTTAAGTCAGTATTTAGATTTTTCTTGCTTACCGCTTGCTCTGACCTAGTCTTCATAGTTGGTAGTAGCATTTTAAGAATCACTTGAAATATTTTTGATTAAAACTTTGCCTTTCAACAGTAGCATTATGAAAACATTTGTTAATGGTTGAAAAATGTTAGCTGAGCTGTTCTAGGTCATTGTAATATTGGGAGAGTGTTTGTTTTTGAAAGTAAGAAAGGAATGCAAGTAGTCTTGATTCTTTTCCAAGGAAATACATTATTCTAATGCAGAGTTATATATATATTTAAAATATATATTTTAATGTGTATTTTATATGTATTATATATATTTATACCTGCATTTTCAAAAGCAGGTATCCTTGTCAAAATCCTGTTGTGCTAGGCTAATCAATCAAATCACAGCAACCACCTTACTTTCAAAGTCTAAAATGATACAAGATGAAACATTTGAAGTAACGTAAGAAAACTGTGATACAGGATTGACTTCCATAATAGATGGCAATTTGACCACCTCCAAGCAGTAGCATAATGCTTGCTAGGATCATCTGTGTAATAATCTGCCCATAGGTGTTAAGCTGTGAACGGAAAGACCGATACAGGCAGGCAAAAATAACAAGGACAAGGCAAAAGTAAGATGGACTTCATTGTCTTCTCTTACTTTGTAGTGCACTCTCTAGCTTCTACTACCTTGCTCTTGATATGTTTAATAGCTCACCCTTTGTAGAAGCCAACACTGTGAAATACGGCCATACTCAATAGCTGGAGCTGGTTGGTTCAGTTAGTGATAAAAACATCTAGTGCTGGATTCTGGCAAGGTGTATTTGTTGCTAGAATTTTTTTACCCCCTCTGTCAAGAGGACGTTGCTATAGAAAACTCTCCTGAAAGAAAATAGCAGTCACAGTTTGTTCCATGGCAGGGAACAGAAACTTTCTTATGGAGTGGGGTGGCAGGCAACCCACCCAAGTGCCTTGAGTTAGAAATGGTAGGTCTTGCAGGAAAATGTGGTGCCTTCATCTTGAATTGCAGGAATTAGTGAAGTTTGTATTCTCTTGTCAAGTGTTATCAATGAAGCCAGCCAACTCCCAGAAGGTGGTTGAATTCAGCTTGGTTTTAATGTATGTGTATGTTTTTACTAAAATTTTTCCTTTATTTTGCTGCAACCTAAAATACTAGGATTGAAGGTGAACGCTGACAAAAGAATGACTCATTCCTCAGGCTTATACAATTTTTTACTGTTTGGTTTAAAAAAGAAAATGAATGACCATGCCCTGACATACAGAGTGGGAATGCATGAAGGGTAATACTAAATCTTAGTTTCTGACTACTCCTAAGGCTTCTATGTTGTTATCTTTTTTTAATCTGGGCCACTTAATTCTGTATGGAAGGGATGACTCTAACTTGTGTGTTACAGAAGGAGAATACAAAGGTGTAGCGCACGGTTGTCTTACGTAGGCTAAGAGAATTAAATGTAAGCCTTTTTCTCATCCTGCCCTCTGGAAGAAAAGGGTCAAATCACACTAGTGTTTAAACCAAGCTAATACTACTGCAGAGTAGGAATGCTTTCTAGGAGTCTAGAACTCACACAGAGGCTTACAGCATATATGTGCCTCCATGGTACTGAATTTGGTTTCTTCAGCTCAATGATTGCAGTCTGTGCTTCTAGAAGGGAAGAAATCAGAGGTAAATCTGTTTCTTCAAGTGACCTAAATAATACTGCTTACTCCTAAACTCAGCTATGTATTACTCTTTGTGCATGCAACATTAATAGGATCAGATAATATTGAAGACTTGGGTTTTTTTAGTAATTATCTGCTTAACCTTGTGATTGAGGGCAATGTATCTTCTCCATCTGTTACTAATTCAGTTGAAGGAAAACTAGTTTGTCTGTTTAGAGGTTGTTGGCTTAAATGCTGATGAATAACTGTGAGAAGCCATGAATAATGTAATTAACTGACTTTGTATCATTTTTAAAGGTAAATATGGTTATTGATGCAGGCCACCAGTATGAATTCTAGGTCAAAAAATTTCAAAGCTATGTTAATTCTGATAGATGTTTTGCAATAATTGTGCGAAGGAATTTTGTAGATGCTGTTTCAACTTCCATGTTCTGAAACTCATCACCGCACTTCACACTAATGAGCAGGCTGGGGAAGGAAGCCAAGAAATTAATGGACCATAAAAACTAAATTACCCTTTCAACCCTGAAGGAAATCTTCCCTCGTACTCAACTCATGAATTGATACTAACACAAGGAAAACAGAACCCCCTAAAGCCATTTCACAGTGGTGTCTTACCTTGGTATTAAATCTACAGTTTTTACAAAACTGTGTCTTGTTTCTAAATAATTTTCCTAGATTTAGATTTCTTTCGAACTTCCACATGTAATAAAATTTTGCACTTATTTGATTTTTTTCCTCTGCTCCTTTGAATTCCTGGGGCTGCTAGAAAATTGAAATCCTTTCTGGTTTTTGAAGAGAGGTTTAGAAGTGGAAATTGTAGGGCTAGCTTGGATCAGTGTTACACTACTTATGATCAACCTTTGTTATGTTATAGAAGAATAAATTGTGAGGAAAAACATAGTTAGCTACAAAGTTCTCATGAGACACATGTTTTTAGGCACTTTAAGAATCTTGGTATTGTTTGCTTAAGAGAAAATAAAGCCCTACAGAATCCACTCTGTAATTAGCTTCATACGGTTTAATTCTTTGGCAACAATTGTAGTGTGTATGCTGTACACTAGTTCATATGTAGGCATGAGTAGTTGGCTACAATACTAGCTGTTACTTGCAGTGAGGCACTGTTCTTATAGTCATTGTCAATTTTCCCACTACTGGTCATTTCTTTAAACAATTACATGTCTTAGTCCAGTAACGTTGTACTGCAAAAAGATGCTACTCTCCTCCTGAAACCCAGACAGACACAGTATTTTACAGAGAGTTAACGTGTTTGTTTTTCACTTAGGTGACCTTACTCTTGCAGTTCACATATGCTCTATATGATCATTCTATGTATACTTTTACAGATGTTTTTTTAAAAGATGAATATGGATGCCTTGCTTTCAGCAGTCACTATGAATGTGTAATGAAAAAGATGGCTTTTCAGTATGTGTATCTCACCATTCCCACCTCTAAATGTTGGCTGTAGTGATGCAACAACTAGGACTACTGAAAAATCTTTCTTGACATCGAATTTGTGAAGAAGTGAACCACCAAGCCTATCTAATGCTGGTATAGCTTAAATTTGCAAGAATTACTGTATTCAAACTGTTTAAAGCAGTTCTTGAGAAATCATACTAGCAAAAGGTAACTCTGCTCATACAGATTCATCTCCAGTAGGTCTTTTGTCAGCATGGTTATGTCTGGGGGGCGGGGGGGGACACGACTGAAGCTTTCCTCTTCATGCCAGCAAACATTTTGAAGTGTTGGGTATGTTTCACTAGGATTTTTACACCTGAAAATCATCTCTAAGTGTTCCATGCTCTTTTCAGCTTAAGATAAGTAATCATATTTGTTCCCTTGGTGGTTCTTTTTTTCCCAAGAAGAAATGAGTGAAATGGGTCAGGAGAACTGACTGGATGTCTTGAGTGAGATGAGCTGTTTCTAATTCTCTTAACTCTTTTCAAGATATTCTTAGTACCAGAAAGAACAGCTTCCCCTTAAGCTCGGTGGAGGACTAATTGTGTGATTGAAATAAGAAGAATATCGTGTTCCATGACTATATACTAAAACTGGCTCACAGAATGTTATGTGCAAGATTTAATTGGCAGTTGCTAGCCATTACACAGCTGCTGACCTCCCAGACTTATGCAGTACTTAGGGGATAAAATAGCAGCATTTTTGATACAGGTGTCACTTCGAAGCGGACTACTTGTGTGACAAAAATAATATTTACATATGAATATGTAAATATATATTTCACATGTATAATTTTTTATCATTGAAATGTTTCTTACTCTAAGCAGATACTTGTTGAAAGTTATGTAAAATACAAATGTGTATCTCTACATAATGTTTGAAATTTCTGTATAATGCATATATACTGACAGAAACAAATTGTCTCATTACTGCTACTTGCTGCAAGTTGCTGGCTGTCTAGACATAAAACATTTACAACTTCTCTCCCTTATGTATTATTGGCCAGTGTAACAAAAACCCTAACACTTTGAACATTAATTTTACACTTAATTTTTACACAAAGACTGTGTAAAATTTTGTATTTCAAGCCTTTATTTTTTCCTCTGAAAGCCTGTCTTAACTAACAGTGTCTTAAAGATGGAAACAGTAGTCTATAGCATGCATAAGAAATGCAGGGACTTTGATCCTAGGCCATTGAAGTACCAGGAAAGTATGAAATCACTCATGCCTCTTGTTAATTTAGCTGGGGATTTTTGTGTTGGGAAGGGGGGAAGAGGGCGTTTTTCTTCCTTTTTGAAGTTTGAGTGATTGCTATTGAACTGTGTCACTGATGGTTGGAGCAGAATAACATTTAAGAACTTAAAACTGCTGGCCTACTGCTTCTGGTGGTTTGGGCTTTGATCGGGGGTGGTACAATGGTGTGTGACCTTTTGCTTCCTCAAGATCATAAGTGTTCTGCTCCTTGGTTTGTTTTTTTTCTTGATTTGAATTCTCAAAGGGTTTATGAAGTTGCTAATAAACTTCATTTCATTGAGAAATGCAGATGTAGTTGGGTTAAGTTGTGTACTTAAGTCTAAGTGAGGGTTTGACCAAAAGTTGCAATGATGAGATGAGAATATAAATCAATCGCGTTTCCCTGCTCCAGTCTTATAATTGTATTGTTGTCCAGCATGCCCTTCGAGGGTCTCTTTATTTCTCTCATTAAAGTGCCAATCCTCTGTTTTTGCAGAAATCCTTTGAATTCATTCATTCATATATTCAGTATTTTCTCTTTCATAGCTAGAAATTTGATTCTCATGGAATCTTGCTCTAATTAAAAGTGAATGCTAGGAGCCATTACATTGGTGCAATGCACAGTTCCAAGTAACTGCAGTGATGTACTGTGCATGCAGGCACAGAGTCGGTGTGCCTTGTCCGCACCGAGTGGGTCCGAGAGTTGCAGTGTTTGTCAGCTGTCCAGCTATCCCTTGGACGCTTGCGGGGGGCTGCGGCGAGGAGTTCCGTTGCTGTTTATTCCAGAAACTGGAGCAGTGTATGAAATCAGAGAAAACATTTTGGAGTTGTGTAGCAGTAAAGTACTAGTAAATACAGTTTTATTGTGAATACCAATAAATAGTGATCTTCAATTAAATCTTAACTGAATTACATTTCGGAGATTTGGTTGATTTTTTTAACAAATGGTGGTGAGGAAACCAATTGTTTTGTTTTGTTTGCTTGTTTGTTTTGTTTTCTTTGGGGTTTTTTTTTGGTGAAACTCAAGTCTCCCTTAAGTACTAAGAGCACAGGCACCTGATCAGGGACGTACTTGTCTTGGCAGCTTGTCAGTATTGGCAGCTAATACTGCAGTGGGAATGAAATTGAAGCAAAATCTTGTGTGAAGTTCTGTTGCTTGTCTGCATTCCTATCTGCAGAGTTTGTCATATCTTGAACTCCTACACTGATGTCAATGTTTTGCCTTTGTGCAGTTAGACTAAATGAATATACCTTCATGGATATAGCTAAAGAATTATTTTCTACATCTGCTTTTTGATTTTGTTCTTGAAGCAGACCGAGTAGAAGAAAAAACAAGAAAACATTTTCTTCAGTTTGGATATTTTGCTTAATCACTTACTGTAGTGTCTTAATGAGCAATTTTAGAGCCTTGTATTTGTTTTACCTTTTTCAGACCAAGTTGTAGTAATTGTGTTGAACTTTAAAAATTGCTATTTCGATATTTTGATGTTCTCTTCTGCTCTAATTATCTTAGTTGTACCAAGTAAACAGTAAGCTCTTAGCCTCTCTGCAGACTACTAAAATAAGGTGTACAGGATACATTTGATCAGCAAAATGTTTTTTAGACACGTAAGTGCTATTGGTACTCTTAGAGATTCTATTCCCTATCAAGTGTAGTGCGACTAAGCTTCTCATTGTAGTTCCAGAGGTATCGATTATAAAGCAGTAAGTGCTTTTCTTCTTGGAACTTTGTTTTCATGGGGGAAGAAAAAAAAGTATTTGCATCAATGTAATGTTTTTTCTTTTTATTTCATTTTTTGTTTAATTCAGAGAAAAAGCATTTTAAAGAAAAGTTAAAACTTTAATGGAATTAAAATTCATAGATCTGAAGCCTAAGGTCCATAAAAATGACAGTCATTTTACAGAATCACATAATCCAGAACTGTGTGTTTAAAAAAAGCCTGTTTTTTTTGTAATTAGCCCTTTAGACTCATGTTAATAAGCACTGTAGTGTAACGGCACAGGGGTGGTTTTTTTTCCGTTGCTGAAACAGGATATATTGTTTATTAGAAAACACTTCTTAAGCCAGTTGTTTAGGTACTTTCTTCAAACTGATTGGCCTCTAGCTTCTCTTAATCTGTAGTAGTATCATTTTTCCCTATGTTGCCATTTGGTGGATTTATTACAGTGTAGAGGAATTTGCAAAGTACTAATAGTTGGAAGTGGCAGTTCTCTGCTCCATGTAGCTATGTGAAGAGTATTTTACTGCTAAATATTGACTTAGGGCATTCGAAAACTTTTATTTAGATTAATGGTGGGCTTACTGGGGCTACAGTGTTTTTTTTAAGAACAGTTCTAATTCTTTTTACTCCAGTGTTGTTTAAAGTACAGAAAGGTAATTTCTTCAGTGACAGAAGAGGTATTACAGTGGGATTGTTTACTTCATCGCCTCTCTCAGAGGAAGGTACTGTTACCAGGGATGTGCTTATTTTAGTCTGCTCTTACTAGAGAGAAACAAAATAAGTCATAAATGTATGAATGCTGCGTCTGACAAGCAGAGGTGTCTCTGTATCCGCTGTGTCCCTGGCCTCATCTGGCATCTGTTGTTTCATGTAGCTTCAGTGTGCACTTCAGTGTGCTCATATTGCATAATAGAGACTTGGGGAAGATGGCGATGGGGTTTTGCCTCATCTGCCAGAAAGGAGTTATACCCCACAAGCAGACACTGTTGCCAGCCCTTGTCGCAGTAAGACGGAGGAGCTTGGAGTGGTGGGCAGAAGAAGTGGGGGAGACTAGAAAAGGTCCAATCTGAGATGAGCAGCGTTTGAAGTTTATTTTCCCTATTTTGTACCCAGTATTACTGAGGTGGGGAGTAGGGAA
>NW_010537037.1:125549-146182 GCF_000687285.1 Phaethon lepturus | reverse complement strand
GGAAAGAACATGGGAAGATGATCTTCACAAAGAGTAATTATGTGTAATTCTGACAGTGGGAAGAGTGCTATATTATGGAATGAAAATGTAATAGTGATATTTTAGATTTTAATCCAAAGATTAAAGGTATTTGAAGATATTTAAGCCTAATAGTATCTATTTCTGCTCTTCTTTTGTATTAAAAAAAAAAATATGAAATTTAAGGTTGTGGGACCTCTGCACGATGTAAGTCCAACTTGTACTCCATATTTTACTGTGCAACTGAATTATTAGGTCTTTTTCTAGTTTTTCTTCTGTACTAGGGAATTCTATATTTCTCACATGCACAGAGATGTTAAGAAGCATAGGATCTGTTGGATTTGTTTTGACAATGTTAACAATAAAAATGAGAAATGGGAAGAGAGGTTTGGGACTTCAAGCAATAACACCCTACTGAGGTCTACCAGGCTAGGCTTAGAGTCAAGCTCTCAAAAAGTAACCCCAACAATAACCCAGCCCACCTCCTCTCAAAAAACCCCCCACAAGAACAGCCTCCCCCGCAACCAACCAAACAAGCAAACACAACAAAACCCCACAAACAAAACCACCACTATCCACTATACTCCACTTCTCAAAATAAGTAACTTGATTTTTCCGTCACTAAAAAGAAAGAAGAGGTATTTTTTACAAGCTTAATGGTAGCCTGTTTTACAGTTCATAGTTTCTGCCTGCCCCCCAAAGTCAAATCCATTCAGAATTTTGTTCTCAGCTGGACTACTAAGAGAATCTTCTCTTTCTGATTAATTCCTTTTAAAAACCCATAAAAATCAGTGCTAGGAAATGCTCTTCTTTGAGGGTGATGTTTGTAGTGGTTTTAAGCATTCTACTTGTATCTTGGCCGTTTTGAAGTTTGCTCTCCTGTTAAATCTGCTGTTTCTTCCCAATGTTTATTTTTTGAATGAAAATAAAGCCACATCTTTATGAAGTAATTATTACTATTATTAATGTATTGCTAAAATTAAAACATGAAAAGAGAGAAGTCTTTTTTTTTTTTAATTGTGTGCAGAAGACAAATGCCTGTAGCCTGATTCTCAAAAACCTAGCGTAAGGATTTAAAAAAATGTAAGCCTTAGTAAAAATGCCCACTGTCCTAATAGAAACAATTTGTAAATCTGAAAGTAATTCCTTGAATCTGACTCAGAATCATTTGTAGAAGATAATGACACTCATGAAAACTTTTTCAGGTCATCCCTAATAGATTTCCTTCATGTGTCAATCGTAAAGTGACATGCTTTAAAATTAAAGCACATATGCAGATTTCTTATTTAATATCAGAGCCACTTCATGAGAAAATAAAAGAATGTAGACAGCTAGAGTTTGCTGAATAGTTTCTACTTGCTGGTTACAATCTCTGGATTAAATGTTCCTGAGACTTATGTACCTGTGTACTCAATGTACGGTCGTGTACTTTTCATCTGTCATGAAAAAAAAAGGAAAAATAAAAGAATTTATTAACGAAGAAGTTCTAATTCAAAGCCTTTTTTACACATGGAAGATTTTGGTTTTCCCCAAAATTGCATTGCATTTCACCACAATTGTGGTCTAATCTAAGTAGTGCTGCTTTCCAAGCTTTGGATTTTCTCAAAGGAACAGTAGACACCCTGTCTAAAAATAAAACCACATCCATCTGCACCCATTTTGCTCTTCATCTGGCGTCGGCTGTGATCACAAATACTAGCACATTCCCTGAGATCCAGTTGTGCTCACTGGGAGGTGTGTGTAAGTCCATGGTAACAAAACAAAAGCACTTGGAGGAAGTAAAGGGCCTTTGTTTTAACCCTTGTGAAATCTCTCTCTCAAGTATATAGTTGCTGGGGTTGTGGTACACTCCACTTCCAGTTAGTGCTTGTGAAGAGTGACACTGAGACTGTAGCAGTTGCTATGGTAACAGGGTTTAAGTAGTAAAGCTGCAGGTGTGATGCCACTAGGGCAGCATTGCCTCTCTTCCCCTTCAAGTTGAGAATAGAGTGAATTTATGGATATTTTTGAACAACATTGTGTGACTCCATTCTGTACTGATTTTGTGCAAACAATTGCCTCTTACATTTTAGACTTAAATTCTGGAATAAAATGCAAGTGTGGACTTAACCTTCTTCCCATTCTATTGATAAGGACATTTCCATAGGCTAGTTCTGTCATTTCCATGACAGTAAGGTCAGAAAACCTTTAAAAGACAGAATAAAGGAACTCGGTAGTACCTTTTTGTGCAATATATCCATTGCCATCTGTAAAAAACGGTATCTCTGATTCTCAAGACCTTTTGTAACACCTGAAAACACTCTCATTTTGCAGTGGAATTTTTTAATAGGTCACTAAGCATCAACAAAGAAGGCTTGTGTTTTTCCGGTAATTAAATTGGATTGGGTAGCCTGCAGATTGAGGAAATCATACACCCTAGAGGAAAAAGTGAAATAATTTACATGTTCTCTACTCCTTTCATTCATTTGCAATCTTAGTATTACCAACCTATTCCACACAAAAGACCACACATTATAACCTTCACTCTGACTTTCCTCTTTGCTCTTCTGCTTATGTGTATTTACGTGTCCTTTTTTCTAGAATAGTTGGATGTATCTTATGCAGTAGTTGATTGTGCTAAAACAAAGGAGCTTGATAAAGGTCTGTGTGCAGACAGCTATTTAAATAGGTGATGGAAGCCTGACATCTCTGTGGGAACAGTGTTAAGATTATGCAGCCTATTGTACTCACATCTTCAAAAACCTTCTCGTGTTTCCTGATAGAAATCAGACTGGTGAACAATCCCACTGTTTACCAGAATATTTTCAAAAGGAAGCGACTCCCTCCTGCACAGGGCATGTAAACACAATATTGTGAAGACTGCCTGTCTTCAGATGTCAGGGGTGAAAAAAGAGCAGTTCAGTGTTACTGAGAAATATCTATTTTCTGCTGTTAGCTCTCTTTCCTTTAGAGCAGGGGGGTACCAGGATAGAACATATGCTGTAACTGCTGGCATGTAGTGGATCCAGACAGTAGATAGATAGCTCTAGAGAGCAGACAGAGTACTGGGTGAGGCTGCACGTTGCGTAAAATAATTGCCCACACTGCACAGGGAAAGATGTGCCAATACAGACACCAAAGTTTGAAGAGGCAACAGAGACTCTTGCTGGTGCTAGGGGGGAATTTCCTGGTAGGCATGATCTTCGACCATTCCTTCAGTATCTTGGGTTATTTCCAATTGTCTGTTCTTTTCCATGGTAGTAAAGCTGTTGGGAAGACTCACAGGAGTGATTCCTGAACCATTTCAGGAATTCTGAACTACTGACAAAGAAAAATATTCTCAGGTTGCCTTGCTCATTCTGAGCACGAGCGGAGTAGCAAGGGACAGTAGTATGAAACATGTCGCCATTGATTGAAGATGTACATCGAAACAAACATCCTTGCATTAGACAAAGTTCTTACAGGTTCTTTCAGAGGGGCAATGAGGATCAGTGGAAGTTGATTCCTTGGGGGTGAAGATTTTTTTTATCTGTCAAAATAGCTTCTAAATAAACTCTGTCTGTGCTTCATGGCTGATGAGACATAGCTTAATATGACTTGCAAAAGTGAGAACCTTAAAAAATGAGAGTACAGGAAATGGACAGAAAAACTCCTTTTGGCTCCATTTTATTAATTACGGTATGAGACGTTTTCTTTAGGCTAGACTGATAAAACTTGCATCCTGAAGCTGCAGACTATACTGAGGGATATCGATGTGCTTTCAGTCTAACTCACTTCCTTTCTCCCATGTTCACTAGTAAGACCTGTGTTTTCTCTGGTTTTGGATCCTTTAGGAATAAGATGGTAATAGTAATAGCTGTAGCATGGACTCGAGTTTAAATGTTCAAAAATTTTTTCAGGCTGTCAAATTGCCAGAATGGAAGGAGGCAGAACCAGAATTGGGAAGTGGTTATTTATTTGTTTTTCAGCCTGTAATTCGGTCAGAATTTAACAGCATTTAACTGAAAGCATGAAGAGAATGTTTCTGACCCTGAGGAAAATCCTGCCAAATCTCAATGACCTGTTAGAAATAATGAGGTCTTAAGGGTTTTCAGAAAAATTTTGTGAACCTTGTACAATCTAAATGCTTCAGAGGTACGTGTAAGTATGATTACTTTACCTTACAATAGGTTGCACGTATAGTTTATGGAGTTCAACTTTTCCTTTCATTTAGATTCCCTTTCAGTTCTTTACCTGGGGAGGCTGGTTTGAAGATCAGGGCAAACTGCATCCTTTTCCCCTGCATGCTACTTATATGTGAGTTTGCATTGTCCACTGAAGCTCAGGATTACATGGATGTTGATCTCTGCGCACACTGCCTATCCACATGCAAGAGTAGTGTGCTTCCTGCATGGAATTTAGTAGACTAAGCCAGCTCTTAGAGTACTATTTCTTTAATGTTTCTATTTTTGGATTGTAGTCATTTTGAACAGCGTTGTTTCTCACTTGCAGACAAACATGTGCCATCACAACAGCTAGCATCACAGAACTAGCCTAAAGTTTCAACCATTTCATTTCTCTACGTGGGTGAGAATTCAGTGCAGAATTGATGGTTGCAGCACATTCCTGCCGAAGGAATTGTTTGCACTGGCAGAGATCCCGAGTCAGCAATATAGATGGCAATATAGACCAAGACACAGGCACTGGGTTTTAAAGAGACTAAGCCTGCTTATGGTTTGCACAAAGTTCTCGTGTTTCAGACTGGAGAAGCGAGAAACTGCTTATCATAACTAAAGACTGAGGATGAGTAAATGATACTGTTTTTCATTTCTCTGGTGGTTGTTTTGTTTCAGGGTGTCCCAATGTGAATGGGTGCTGTTCAGGAGAGCTTTCTGTTTGGTTAAGCATACTCTGCAGCACTAGTTGTAGTTTCATTCTTGCAAAGGCACATAATTGGTGTGCCAGGCATTTATATAAAGTACTTCTCACCGCAGAAATGTTTTTGTGTCTTGTGGTTTGTTGTTTTTTTTTTGTTGTTGTTGTTTTGTTTTAGCGGCAGTTTCAGACAGATACTTGTTCTTAATTCAAGGGGAAAAAACTAAGGAGGAAATAATTTATATTATAAGATTACTTGATGGAACTGAAAACAGGAAATACTGCATTTAGTATGATAGAATACTTCTCATGTGATTTTCTTGAATTGTGTTCTTGGAACACACTTTCTTTACTTTTCAGATAATTTGTTTATCATATGTCTATGTAAATGTTTAAAATACGTCTTGGACTGATGTACAGAAATAATATTTTCCTTTAATGTCTATTCATTTGAGCTTCATGTGGTTTCAGGAGGTATTTTTAACTACAGTTTATTTGAAATAATTTTTCTTTTCACACTTTTTGCTTGATTGGGCAGCTTGTAGAAAAGTTGAGCTCCTTGACTCGTTTTCAAATTTATCTTTTTATTTACATAGAGAAATCCATGTTCATTCTGATACCCTTCAGAATTTTGTGGGAAGGTAAAATGTCCTATCCAATTCTAATATTGGTGAGATTGTGAGTGGGTTTAATAGGCCAAAACCTCAATTCCACCCCCCCAGCCCCTTAAGATTGTGTTGCTGGAGTTTGCTGTTTTGGGACGATGTCCAATACCTCTGTTGCCCATCTGAGTAATGATCTCCCCTTGGCTGAGAGATCCAGCTCTACCTATCTCTGATACCAAACTATTTTCCTGTACCTCATAAAGAAATTAAGTCTTCATAAAGTGATAAGAAGCGATCCAGTGTGACTAAATTTGTTAACCTAGGTATGTGTGCTTGGCAAGAAGTAGTGAAATCTTGATTACAGAAGAGTAAACCTAGAAGGAAGATGGTGATTACAGAACCTGAAATTTTGGGTGCTCAAGTCAAGAAGTGAGAGGGTAAACAAGATGTTACCTTCCAGAATTAATCCAGGCCAGTTTAGCATTAACTTACGTTTAGAAAAGATAGAAGAGCAGAAGACCAAGGTGACATAGAGAAAAGCCTGTAGAACTATACTGAGAGAAGAGAGGAGCAGTAGGTAGATGAGAGATAGAAACTAATGAAAATTAAAATAATTATCTGGGACCTGCAATTGTAATTTTAAAAAAAGAAAACATTCAGGATATGATTGGGAACTGGAGCACTAGAGAATAGAGAGTGAATATGGTTGACTGAATTGCGAGTCTTTATTTTTAATACTTCATATCCCTGCTAATGCAGCTCTTTCTCTATTACTAAATGTGATTTGTGTGCCACCTGTTTCAACTGCATTCACTCTCCAGGGACATCAAATGGGAGTCAGCATGTAGAAGCTAAATTATTTGGAGAGGATTCAATGGTTGACTTAAATGTAAAGGGATTAATTGGTCTCTAAACTAGTCAATTAAACTGTACTCTGAAAGTGGAAAGATCACAAATGCATGGCAATGAATAAATTAATGCATTTTCATGGTTTTAGTATTTTCTACATGTTGCTTAATATTGTTTTGAATCATAAAATGTATTCCATTAATTGTGATCATACTGCATAATGGATGCATGTGAAATAATTTTGTGCAACCATCCTCCTAAAGGACAGCTGGTAGCAGGCTTACAGCATGAATTTAAATGTATATTAGTAGATATTTACATCTTTTGCAGTCTCTTTTACAGACAGTACAGCAAAGGGTAACAGTTCTTTTCTGAAACCATGATGTAAAATGAATGGAGTTCAGGTCTCACAAAAATTTGAGTCCACTCTGTAACTTGTCAAACCTTGTGCTCTTTAACAGAAGTGTGAAGGATATCATGTACTTAGTCCTTGGTACATGAGCAAGGTGTGCAGTACAAAGAACTGTAGAGAGAACTGTAGAGAGATTTAGATGCTTTGCTTTGCTTTGCGGTTTTGTGTTTTGGTTTGTTTTTTTTAATTCAGTCAACGTATAGTTGAGGGTGTTTGTTTTTTTCTTTTAGGGGACAAAAAAGGCATTAATTTTACAGTAGTGCTGTCCTCCTGCCAAATTTAAGAGTTTAGCTGCAAGTCCTAGGAATATTAAAGCTCTCCATCAAGATTCATATCTCTTCATGTTCTGCAATTTAAATACTGGATTATTATCATCGGTTTATAATCACATAAAGGTATCAGAAGATTTGTTTTGGGGGAGAAATGAACGTAGAGGGGAATCAAGTCTTCCAGCACTTGCAAATCCTCTTTCCAGTTGTCATTTTTAAGTTGATCCGAGATGGTAAGAAGTTGCCTAGTTTACATCTAAGAGCGTGGCGGCTTCTTCACTGGAGAGCTCCCAGTGCTGAAGTTTACCTGCCGGAAAAACTAAAAACTGGCTCATAGTGGAAAATGGGTATGTGGGTTGAATACTTGATAATTTTGGATTTTTTTTAAGGTTGTGTGAATCTATGACACAAAACTCATGATACAGTGTTTTTACTTCTGCTGTTCCCTTGAAGTGCCCATGGTAAGCAGCTGTCTGAAAGCAGAAATCAAAACTGCATTAATAGTTTTTAGATTTTGAGAATAATAATATTCTTCTTTTTTTCTGTTTTGAAAAAACTAAGTAATCACATTTCCCCCTGTTGATGTACTTGCTTTGTGAATGAACCTGATAAATGTAATTTCATCTTCAGGGAACTTAATGACAACAAAGTATGGGCTTATGTCCCTTCTTTCCCTTCCAGTTTGCTCTATATTTTCAACAATATCCTTACTGAATGGCCTTAATCTAATATAATGCTACTTTGGATAATAGCATTCAGCTTTTGTGGGGGGTGAAGGGAAGAGGGGTGCATTAACCTACATTAGCAGACAGCAAAAATAAGCATGTGTTCAGAGGCCTTGCTAAGAAAAGGAGCGGCATTTGATGTGCTGTGGTTTTGTTTTTATAACTTACATGTCAAAAGTATGCTATGTATTTGTCTTCTGGTATCTTGACTGTGGTGACAGAGCCTGTGTGCATGTCTGGAGAGCATCTCTGTAACTGAGCGAAAAAGTAATCTAAATTGAGATACAGCAGATTAATTGTAGTGTCTGTTACTTGTGAATTACTATGGATTAATATTACCATGCTAGTGCTTCTTAAATTAGTCAAAAAGCAATGAAAAAGAAGACTGCATGCTTTTTAGAAAATCAGGTTCCATTATTAGAAGAAGCATTTGTCATCTTTTCTGAGATCTGTTTTCATTACTTTTGAGCCCCATTTTTAGGATTGATGTCCAGCGATCTTAAAATATTTGAAGATTTTGGATGAAATTATTTTAAAGCTGCACACAGCCCCTCCCTGTACTTAAACACATGATACAAGGAGGAGTGTTTAAATGGCAGTGTCTTACTATCTGCTTCACTTTCTTTCCTTGTGTTATTATCAATCTGAGAATCATCTTATGTTCAGGTATTTTTTCCCCTTACACTTGATACTTTCTAGTTAGGGTTGTTGTAGAGAGGTTGACAGCTGGTTTTGTTCTCATATTTTTTAATTTTTAAGGTCCCTCTAGCCTTGTTTGAACAGTACTGTGGTAGTTGTTTCAACTAGGTGTTCCCGCACTGAGAAGATTTTTTGCCGGTTACTGAAAAACTGAGCACTATGTTTTTCATCCAGAGAGGTCTAACTGTATTATATAAAGGAATAATGTGGTATTTCGGCCTTTGCATACATGGTTATGTAGTAGCCCTGTAAAAATACATACAGTAATGCCTATGTACTTCACCGTATTGTTTCAAGTTACAGGAGTATTGAGTGTAATCATTTCTTTAAAATTGCTATTGAGATCAAAACCATTTTAAGGCAAAACAGATTATCAAACATCTTCAGTTTTTAGCTTTCAGAGCTAATTGTGATGTAACCGTCAAGATAGTATTGAGGTAATTTTTGATACTTTGTTCTAAAAGAAATTCTGTATTATCCCATGTTAATAGTGTTTTTAAAAATGTGCAGTTTTGAATCTAGTAAAATACAGAGCAAAGACGTGGTGATAAACTTACTTGTGGCTTTGAGTGAATCTGTGCAACAAGGACATGTAAGAGAAAAGAATCGTCTAACATGATTTCTAAGGCACTGATGATGACTTGTGGCTTTTACTCCTAGAGTAGTAGTCAGTTATGAAAATGAAGCTCCTAATGTGAACATATGATGATAAATGCTTGATACTCTTATGTATCTTGCTGTCCTATTAAATTGTCTTTGTCTCAGATAAAAGAGATAAAAGACTCTTTTTGAGTTTTACCTGCTCCCTGTCCCACCGGGGCAGAGGGGGAGAGGAGTGAGGGAGTGGCTGTGTAGTGCTTGGTTGCCAGCTGGGGTTAAACCACAACAGTGTTAAATATTCTTTTTGTTTATAAGCTGAACATGATCACATCAGTAACTTGATGTGGCGTACAACTAGTTCAGTTAGGGTGTAATACTGAAAACTACACTAACTTAATTTGAAAAAAGTAATCTTATTTTCATCATCCAGACTCTACAGACTGACTTGTTCAATAGATACTAGTGCCTGCCATGTACCAAATACCAAACCTCTCAATGTTTCCCTTGTCCTTTCCCCCTTTCTCCAGAGGGGTGGGAGGACTCTGCTTTCATGGTCAAGATGTCCAGCAGAGTGTCGATGGCAGGCTGACTGGCAGAGTAGGTGCCTGATATTGCACATTTCACCAGCCCACCACTTGCCAGCATGAAACAAATATTAATGGAAAGGATGATATTTTTACCCACTTAATGACTGCTGAAAGCATCTTTATGGGGGGCAAGGGGAAGCTTCAGCTATATGTGGGTCTGTGAGCCCATTGTGCAACTGTGATAGTCACTGATTCTAATACAGCTCATTTTGTGAGACGAAGTAGTTGATAGCTGTATTAGCTGTGATAAAATTACCAAGGAAAGCTTAAATTTAAGGTGATCTGGGGTTTAAACTTTGCAGTACTGAGCTGTTAAGAAAAGGTCAGTTTATGCTGTAGGCTGAAAAAATGAAAGAGTTGGTTGGCGAACCTCCATCAGTGCTACTCAGGCTTGTTCTTGAGGTTTTGGTTATTAATATTCAAAAGGATTTTTTTCAGTCCTGATCTCTAGAGCACAACTGCTCGTGACAGTTCTGAGGTGATTTTATGCCTATATGGTATTTAATAAAATGCTAAGACTAACAGCACAAAAAGAGGGCTTTTTTGGAGATGTAACTTAACATGTAACTTACTCATCTGCCATGAATAAGTTATGTGTCGCTTTGAATATATGTGCTTATCTGGCTGCACTCCTGTTTTAAAGAGTATTAGACCTTCCATGCAAGTGAATTTTCCAAAGGAGTGCATTTCAAGCACTGTCAAAATGCAGTGATTCAGACAAGGAGAGAGAGATGTCAGAAGGATGGTAACAGCAGTGATTTTAGAAGTTTTATATGCAGTTTTTCCTGATGTTGGTATTTTGAGTATGCTAAAGACTGCATCCATTCTGACAACTTTTCTAGTTAATTATAATTAATTTTCTAGTTATTACCAGATGGTGCTATTGTTCTTAGGATAACTGGTAATACTGGTATAAGCAAGTTCCTGATTCTTGTTAAGGACATATATCTGAAGAAGCTTAGAATTTCCAGTGAAAAATGTGTATTTATTTCAGCACTAACCAGAAGGTACACTTACTAACCTTCAGGTTTCTTTTTATGGTATGCTTTTTTATATTTTATTGTAAAGCCTGTATCCTGTATTACGATAGAAATACGGTCACAACAACTTCTGTGTTGCCTAAATAGGGCAGGATCCAGTGTCTTACCACAACAAATTTTTATTCATAGTGACTATGACAAACTTGCAGAATCTTTTTTTGAGAGTGACATGTTAAATAATTCAAAATAGTTGTAGTTCTAAATCAGCAGTGTTCTGAAGTGTAACACAAATGTAAAAAAAAAAAAAGGCGTTCAATAATCATTAGTGCCTTGAGCTATACGTTGTGGTATAGTGCTGACTACATCACTTACCTTCTGCTAAGGGGAGAATGTTGGTTCAATTTCATTGCAGAATTTTTTTTTCATAGATCCATGAGGCCTCTTCTTTTTTTCTTCTTTTTTTTTTTTTTATTTTATCTGGTAGTGATTAGATTTAGTAAAAACTTGATTTTATTTAAAAATTCGTAATTTAGCACATAATTTTTAAGTGATCTGAATTTCTGTTAGAGGGAAACTATTTCTCTGTGTATCTAATCTTGTCTGCAGATTGTTTTCTAACTTGAAGTGCCTTAAATGTTGATAATTTTTAAGTCTTAGTAGGAAGATGCACGTAATCTTCACCTGTTTAGTAGCACTGTTTGGGTTCCTGTAGTTTGATCTGCAGGTGGCATCCTGTTACAGAGAGGAATCACGTCCCATTCGCAGAGCATGAATCCTGTAAAGTTGTTTTGAATGGGTTGTGCTTCCAGTCACAAAGTGTTAACTAAAACAAACCTTCTTTGCCATACTCTGATATATTGACCAACCTGTTTGTGCCATCTGTCATCGTCCTGTGTTTCCACGTATATGGTATAAGGATAAACGTTATCCTTGATCCAGGGGCTTCCAGCCTTCCTTCTTACTCCATGTTGCCTTTGGTATTAACTGATAGGAAGAGCAGGATTTGTCCCTGCATGTAGACAAAACAAATAGGTGGCAGTGGGCATGGTAGCCTGCTGCCTAATTTAATTATTCAGAGATGTTGTGTTAGTTTGGATTGTTTCTTCAGTAACAATCAACAGTCTAGGAATTACTTCAGTTCATCTTAAAAATGAGAAGCAAATTTTAGATCAGCATATTTTGACAAGCCACATTATATACACGTGCAGCTAGCAATAAATCAGTAAATTTCCATGTTCAACATGCAACACTAATATAAAAAGTAAGGTTTTTATTGTGAATATTTATGGGAGATTTTCACCTATTATGGTGTAGTATTTCACTGAGGATCACTGCTACTTCAGTTGTATATGGAAGAAAATCTCACAATGCCAGTGTGCCAGAGGAGCTACTTATACATTTTAAATAATCCGTTAATAAAAACCAAACTAAATATTAAACATTGCTTTAATGTATTATAAAAATATGCTTGTTTCCTATAGATACAGGTTTCAGGGAAAGAATGAGATGGCTCTTACTGTAGAACATGTTCCTCCCTGCAGAAGTCATGTGGCAAAAGCTTGGTGATCTTCTTTCCTAACGTGAAAAGTTCCCTCCTCCTAAGTTTGAGCAGTGTCACAGTATAATTTATTTACAGTGCATAAACCCTGTTGTGTTGTTCTGTATATAGTCCAGTCCATCTTTATTAAGGTCATTGAAAAAAACAACCATGGAACTACTTTAAGTAATCATAAACAGCCAGTGCAGAAAATGCAGAGCAGTTTATACTGTGTTCATATTAAAGGTTACATACGTTGTACGTGACCTTTCCTCCAGCAAAGACTTGAAGTAGGTCTTGTATGTAGAGAGACTACAATATAATTATTCCTCAAAATGTTAGCTAATGTGGTGTGCAGCAGTTTCCCCTTGACTTCTTGGAGGTGTTCATACTGCTGTTAGCCCTGTCATGCTGCAGATTGATGGATCCATTTGAAGTATAAACTCCAGTATCCCTCCAGGCTAGCAGGTCATCTTGTGCATACATTTATCCAGAGAAAAGAATAGAAGGCTGTTAGAGATGGGATCAGGGAGAGAATCTCAATAGTGAGGCATATATTAGCCTTGGCAAGAGGTTTTGTTGGTGGCAACTGAGGAAGTGTTGAGATAATAAGTCTGTAACACAGACAGTGTTTAGATAATGTTATCTAAATGCTTGCTGCATTGTGAAACTGTTAGTACTTTACTCCACCGCTGGAAAAACACTAAAGGTAATTAATATTTATACCAAGTTTCTGTGCATGCATCTCATACATTTAAAAAAAAAAATCTGACAGAATATGTGAGACAACATACTGACTTACAAAATACAGTCATTAAAAGACCTAGGTAATTCTGGGAATGGATGTTCTCTTCCTCCCTCTTGGGGGGTGGGGGTGAGGGTGGGACAAAAAAAGAAGGAGAAAAGGAGTAATTGCCGAAGCAGTATGATTTAATCTGCAACTCGGTCTCCTGTAGTGTTACTCTCTGCCACACAAAAATTTGTGACTTTGGGCAGAAACAGCTACAGAGATATGGATTGTTTTCCCTGCGTATCCAGGATTCTCCCAGTATCCGTTTCCCTTGTTTGTGAGGCAACAGTGTGTGTCACATGAAGAAAAGATGTTTCAAGTCCTGTGATATAGTGAAATGGCTGCAGCACATGGTTTCAGCTGGTTCTTCATTAGACTTCAAACAAGCTCACGCTGAAGGGACTGCTGCAGCTCAGTGCCACAGCCCCCTCTCCTGCTCTGAGACACAGCATATGTTGGATGCAGCTGGGCAGCAAGTCTTCAACTACCAGTGGTTAATAAATGGAGTTATAGAGCACGAAATGGGCTCTAGGTTGCCATTTCACATGTTTGAGTATGGGCCTGCATCTGAGGCCATAGCATAGAGAAACCGAGTTTCATGCCTAGTACAGAAATGTGGTCAGCTCTGTGCTGCCTGCCATTTGTTGGAAACCTGTTGTATCCAGAAAACTCTGGAATTGTCTCATGTCTGGAAATGCTTTCCTTCTTGGTTTAGTTGTAGTTTCTGCAAAAACTGTTACTAATTATGCCATGTTCCTTGGATGTATATTGTAAATTACTGAAGTTGTACTTCTGAGTAACTTTGTCTTTTTTCAGCTTGGGCAACATTCAAAGTCCATCTGGTAGGCAGAGAGTGTGTTATGGGTTACTTGCAAGCATGGGAAATGCCACATAAATGTTTTGCCTCTCAAACTGTATCTACTCTACTTACTAGACCAGACAGGTCATGATCTCAAGGACTGGCGTGCTATCATCCAGACTGCTTTACTGTTGCATGCTCCCTACTTGGCTTTGAGCAGTGGCAGCTAGCAGTCTTCCAAGGCAATGCCCAGGAGAGGTTCTGGGGATAGCACAGCCAACGACCATTTCCAGTAAATCATTGTGGACAAGGCCTCACTTTTGGGGATGAAGATGTTTTACCATATGAACATGCTATTTCCCCTAAGGGCCAGAAAATGTGTCCTAGCCTTCTTTATTTGCTGCTGTTGATGAAGTCTCAGTTCCAGGCCCTCTGCTGCTCTCTTGGTCTATGTGAAGAAGATTTCTCTGCTAACACAGCTGCCTGACAGATCCCTGTAGTTCCTAAATTGGACCATTGTATGTCCTGGAGAAATGTACTGGAGATCTGGGCACTGTGAGAGTGCGTCGTTTCTCTCATTTAAGGAGAATGCATAGGCTACTGTGCATTAGAACAGAAGGTCTGACTTCTCTAAAATCAAAGCAGAAGGCCTTTCTGCTCTCTTTCCATTACATTCAGTCTGTGGTGGTTGTGGGAGCTTGTTCAAATTCAAACTTCACTAG
This sequence comes from Phaethon lepturus, assembly GCF_000687285.1. Taxonomy (NCBI): domain Eukaryota; kingdom Metazoa; phylum Chordata; class Aves; order Phaethontiformes; family Phaethontidae; genus Phaethon; species Phaethon lepturus. Next base: position 131,757 of record NW_010537037.1, on the reverse strand, counting down.
GGATACGTATTTCCAGACTATTGAAAAAGAGGTAGTTTTCATACTGGGCTATTAATTTACTCTCACCTGTTCAAGAGTATTATTGACGGTAGGTGTGTCCAGGTGCTGCCATCTCCTGTCCAGACCACCACTGCTAATAGCTGTCCTGTTGCTTTAGACAAATTTAAAGGAAATTATTTTATTATGTGCTCACTTACTGTTATGGTCCAAGTCTGTGCAGAGACCTTTCATGCCCTCTTTTTTATAGTCCACATCAAACAACTGATTAGTCTCATTTGTATGACTATTTTCCTAATGCATGTGGTTTACTGCTGCCTCTTTTCTGAGATTAGACTTGATAAAGCTATTTTAGGGTAAGCGTGATTTGAGGGCTTTCAGATCCGATCCCTAATTTTGAGGGGAATTAGAACAGCAATGCAATTTATTGGTCATAAAACATAATTAATTGTACACAGTCAGTGGCTTTATGGACAATTGCTTGTAAACTAAAGGAGAGAAACAAGAGATACCCAGCAGCCCGGTGGCAGAGAAAGGAAGCTCAAGTTTGTCTGTAGAGGAATAAGTATTTAAAAATTTCTCATCCTTGAAATTGTCCTAAACCCAGGATGAATGTTTACAAATACAGGCTTCTCAAATTTTCACCACGTTCTTCTCAGTAACCTTTAGTGTCAGTATTGTCATCTGTTTCCCATTGCACTTCCTGGGTGCCTAAATAGATTGCAGTGTTCGGGACGAAACCTGGCTTAGAAACTGTACACTGCACAGCAGCAAGTGTTTTTCAAAATAGAAAAATACTTTCAGTAAATTATTTCAAATTATTGAAATTGTAATGATGAAATTCATATCACAAAACTGGTTTTTGTATATCTCTCTAATAAGGAAAAAATTTGTCGTTTTTTTGTAGATTCTTCTTGACCCCCACCCCCTCAAATCCCGAAGTAATTGTTACTGGCATTTTTAATTTTTTTCCTGAACCAATTGATTTCCATATTTGTCAGCCAAAATGAAGTATTTTGTAATTTGTTATGAGGTACAGTTGACTTTATATACAGACATCCATTTAGTACGTACATTCAAAGCTCAGTTATGAATTGCAAGACCTGGGCATTTTTTCATTGCTATTATTTGTATGGAAATAATCTCTTTAAAGTTTAGATGCAGACTAGCACACTTTCCATTGGATATTTTTATAAACCTACCAACAAATGGAAAAAAAAAAACCCTGAAAATCTAGCAGATGTTATCCTTTCTCTGCCAGTGTTGTGTCATGTTTTCATAATCCTCATCTGATTTTCATATGTAAGTAAATTTAATGTACTGTTATTTCCTTTAAGTCATTTATAGTAACTGAGGGATTGGCATTCATAAAGATTATGAAAGGTCCTAAATATTACATTGACACGGTATTCAGCTACATTTTTAGACATCTCAAAGGTTATTTAAGGTAATGAGAATCCCAGAGGAAACATCTGAAAGATAATTGTTGTCAGTTGCAGGTGATTAGGTGCCAAATTGAAGATTTGATCAATGTAAATGCTCTTTATTTGAAGATTTTTCTGTGTTATGGGGAAAAAAATTGCCTGTAATACTTAGGGGAAGGACATAGATACTTGCTTTTGTTACAATAGATGATACGATTTTGCTCTTTCTGTTTTGGGGATTTTCCTTATCAGTTTCCTTGCTCTTAAAAGGTGGGAATCTAAATACCAAGAACAGGTTCAAAACAAAATTAAGAGAAATGGCACAGAGTATTGTGTCACTGTGTAATTGGGGAGTCATTTTTTTGTTGCTGTTTTCTTTGTATTTCTATTAATAGAAGCCTTTTATTTAAACAATTATTTTAATTTTAGCACATAAGTCTCAGTGAATATAGCAGAAATATTCTTGAAAGTCTATGCTCAAGTATTCTGCTGGCTCAAGGCCACAGTGCTCAGCATTTTTCAGACCTCGGCCTTAGTGCAGCTATAGTTGGAAATAACATATATTCTAAACATGTTCTATATAGTTTATTTGGGAAAATGACATCCTCAGGCAGCCATCAGTTGCCTGTAAAGGAATGAAAGGTTTCTGAAAAGAACACAACAATTCCTGCATCGTGTGGCGAGAATACCATTACAGATTAGCATTCTTTTTAAATATTTCTAATTTTTATAAAATAGGATGAAAAGAATAGGTCTTACTTAAGTTTGTGTTGAAATTTTCTGGTGCAAAACTGCTGCAGCTACCATTGTCTCTGGTGGCACTGTTTGTATGCCTGAAAAAAAACAAGGAAAGGAAGCAATTAAAAACCTCAAACCCTAAATGGTAGGTAGCTGAATGAATCCATCTGAAGTATATTTCATACAAAGTTCATGGGTACATTGCTAAGCATTTTCACTTTATACTACACCCAAGGCATAAATAATTTTAAATGTCACAAACTTTTTTTTTTAATGCATTAGGTGCTTCAGTCCAATTCAGGTTTCTGATTTGGAATTTCTTCTAGGGAATGTATGGCACGTTGTACTCCCCTGATAAGGATCAAGAATGTCTTGGTGGCTTGCTCAGGATGGTCACCTTGTTCTCACACTTTCACCCGAAGAGACTTTGTCCCTTCTTCCTTTCCTCTGGGTAGCAGTACGGGCTCAAAAACATGATTCTGAACTTAATTTTGTTCCTTACGTAATTCGTTAATACGTGCAAAGTAAACGTATAATGCAGCTATTCAAAATTGGTAGTATTTTTATTCTTGTAGTTATTCTGAACAGGTATGAATCGGCAGCTCAAGGTATTGCAACAGACTTTGTAGAGTAAGGGAAATAGTTTGGAAGCCATTTCATGTGCCTTTCTGGTGGTTTCTGGTATTTTGAATGTCAGGGGGATAAGGAGGAGTACAGAAATGAGTAATTTAAAAAAAATGGGAGAGGTAGTAGATTGGATTCTCAAAAGCCTGTCAGCTTCAGTTTTTGAACTAGGTTGACATAAATATAAATGAAAAAACAAATCAGTCTGAACATGGTGCTGAATGTTTTTAGAAACTTTTGTCTGATCTGCATTTTGTGTTTAGCTTTTTTTATGGTGCCTTTGTTAGCACAGAGTGTAGTGAATCTGTTAAGAAAACTGGATGTTGATAAAACACAGTTGGAAGACTCCAGTGAGGACCTGAACAGTTTTATGTATTTTAGAGCTTCAGTTTTAAATATGTATATATGTAATATAGGTCTTGATGTACGCTATAGAGCTATAGCTAAATGGTTATTAAAAGTATAAAGCCTCAGTGCTCAGTCTGCTTCTGAAGGCTGACTGTTTTTAGCTTGGTAAGGTTTCTTCTGCTTGAATTTTATTCGAAGATCTGTCTCACATTTGTAGCGAGAGTGATTTCTGCAGCTTGGTATTTAAGGAATTGTGTGAAATGTACTAAAGGCAGGAATGTCAGGAGGCTGTGATGTACATGCCTGAGTGGAATACATCAGAGTGCGCTGACGCTATTTTCTTGAAATAAAATTCATATTTGTTACTAAAGTAAACATTTTACTCTGAATCTGCCAGCAGCTTATTAGGAATGTAGGAAGTCCCCGGGCCTTGATCTTTATTATTGTTGGTCTTGAAAGTTGAGCTTATAGCAATGACTCTGGCACCAGAGGGAGCATAAAATTTATGTAACTGTTTCTTCTCTTGCGAAGCGCTGTAAGACAGCCCCCAGGAGGAAGGCCTGGGGAAGGGAGCAGGAAGGCAAGCCTAACGCTGGACGTGCGCAGGCCGGCTGGAGGCTTACTTGCTCGGCACAGTGCTTGCTGCCGTAAGGACTTGTTAGCTGTCGTCTGAAGAGAAGGAATACTCGAGTGAATGAGATTTGTCAGTTCTCTGCTATAGCTGAGCATGATATTCATTACTATTATTCTTTAATCTGTCATGTTTGCAGGGAAGTGAGCTAATGCTGTATTTGTGTATCTTTTTTCCCTGTAATTAGTTGTATACACTTTTAATCCAAGGCTGTTTCGTTTTCTGAACTTAGTGAATAATTTTGGTATTAACTGATTCTCAGTTGAAAAAGTTGGTGGCATGCATTCCATTCCCTGCAAGAACAAATGAATCTTTTGTCTTTTAAACTCCCGATTTTGTCTACTTCTTACTCTGATGGCATTTATGGACAGTTGTGGATGTTGCATTACATTTCACGTGATTTGTTCGTACCAGAACACTTTGCAAGAGACTTGAAAGAGTCCCTGTGTGGTCCCAGAAGGCTATTTTTTTCCTCAGTTCAATAGAAGACAAGCAAAACACTCACAGTCAAACACTCCAGGAAGCTTGCAGAATCAGGAGGATTTCTGTGCAATATCCTAAAGACCGGAGTTTAAAATGACTGCTTTACAAATAGCTTTGCTCTCTGCTTTAGAAAGGCTGACCTGCTGCATGCTGAACTCTTTGCAGTGATTATCCCCACTTGATCTTGGACCACATTTCTCATCTTTTCTTTATTTATTAAGACCTTTTCTATATTAAGGCCTATCATCCTATGTAAGGAAACTAATAGGTTTTGATTAAATAGCTGGGCTTTGCTTTTATTTTTGTATTTCCCATATGTGCAGTAGTTCATTCTTTTTTTTTAACATGTATTGATTTTTTTTTTTTCTTCTTGGGGCAAGATAGCTGGATAGAAATACCTGGATTCTGTGACCGATTTTGTCCCATGTCCGGTTCCATCCCTCCCTCTGCCATGTAAACTAAGGATCAATTTACTTCTGCAACACTGATGATAGTGAAATTTCTTTCCCTCGTGAAAATGGAAATCTAATGTAACCTTTTATTTCATGGAATTAAATGATTGCTCCAAAGTACTTCTGAATACAGGATGATAGCAACAAGAAAGTCTAGTTGTTATTTGTCATTTAAGTAGCCTTTTCTCTCCAAATTTTTCTCAGCTAACCATTTTCTTTTTTTTTTTTTTTTTTTTTTGTGATAGTATTTGAGGCTCACAGAAGAGTAACTTGTAGTTCAGGACAAAAAGTTGTTCTACATGATGTGTAGAATCATTCAGAGATTTACTGAGATTAAAACCGCTCCTTATTCTACATCATCAGTGCCTTTGTTTAAAAATAGCTGACAGTAGTAGAGCGGTTGGTTGACTTAAATACTAAAGTGAAATTGCTGTAGTTGCCAGTGTTGTTACTTTTTGGTGAAGGTAGTTAAGAGTTATCTTTAAAATACTGGTTACATTTACATTATGGCTGTCCCAGTGCCAAAGCCAACAGCTATAAAACTATGTGCAGCTATTGTATTGGACAGAAAAATTACTGTCTAATTACCGCTTCAGCTCTGTAAATTTTCAGTTGATGAAAATGATGATAAAAAGCATGAAATGTGTGTTGTTTTCTTTTTCTTGTGGCTTTGTGGCAAGGAATATTTAAGCAAATAGTTAGCTAGCTATGGTGGGAGGTCATTCTATGGGTAAGATAAAGTGGGAACATTTTAAATACCATTCATTTCAAATTAAATTGAATCATCAGTGGCAAATCCATGGTTCATCTTAGACCATTGTCAACTTTTTGTAATATTCATGTGCTTTTATTTTCTTTATGGAGGTTCTCCTGAGGTGTTAGACAAACATCTTTCTTATTCCTTTTTTATTCCTTTTCAGCCAGATCCCATTGCAGAGTGATTTTGTTTTTTAGGAATTCCTTTTTCTTTCTGAAGACCCCTATTTCTACTGCTTGACTCCTGGTTAAAATCCCATTTGTTTGTAATGATCTGATTAATTGAAACAAGTAGGAAAATGAATCCTTGAGACAGGTGCCAACATTGTCAGAGTGCTGCCTAGTGACAGGTTATTTTGTCATAGATGGTTATCAATCAGTCAAATAACCTGTATTCAGTAGCCACAAGTGACAAAATAGAAGAGTATGGATCTGGTGTCTAAGGCTATGGAATCACTGCCTCCTGTGAGTTCATCAACTTGATAATAGATCTGTTTCTCGTTTGTCTCTCCCCCTCCTCCAGTGAACATTTGTCGTGTGCCTTCACGTTCTTTCTCCACGGGGAAAGCAATGTGTGCACAAGTGTGGAGATTGCTCAACACCAGCCAATCTACCTGATCAACGAAGAGCATATCCATATGGCCCAGTCCTCACCGTCGCCGTTCCAAGGTAAGTGAGCTGCATTTGGGACTTTGTGTGCTTTGCTTCACGTCTGTGTGGCAGGGACTTTGCTCCTGGTGATGTTAACTTCAGAG
>NW_010537037.1:112060-125518 GCF_000687285.1 Phaethon lepturus | reverse complement strand
TAATACCAAGTACCTGTTCCGATGGCTTAAATTTCTCTTCAGGAAGTTGTGGACATAAGGGAACATTTTGCAGGGACTTCAGCACTATAGCCAGCCATAAACGGTGTGGGAATTTTCCAGAGGTTTCTATTAACTAACGTTGTTTTTTAAAGGTACATGCATATAGAAAATAAAATAAATTAATAATTTTTGTTTAAAAAGACGTGTTATTTAAGCAAGTGACGGCACTGTTTTGATTTTCTTGCATGGTATCTAGGTCAGCAGGCTCAAAGCTGTACCTTCAATGCTACGTGAATACAAATACTAAGCTTGTCTAATTCAGGAGTACTTTTCATTCATACATTATCAAAGTTTTTTTCTTTTTCTTTTTTTTTTTTTTTAAAGGGGTATGTGTGAAAATGTATCAGAAACAATGAAAAGCTCAAAGTATCTGCAGCTCTTTATTTGCCAGTGTAATAAATTAGGATTTTACAGAGTTAAGTTAATGGCTTGTTAAATTAGTGATGCAATTGTGGTGCAAAGCTCTACATCAAGAAAAAATTTGGGTCATTGAGTTACACTGTCTTTAGTACAGTCTGAAATTATCATTCCAAAGCAATTAAAACAAGAAATATTTATAAAATTAAACATACAGTGAAGAAACACCCAGGGACTATAAAATGAGCATTTATAGACATATTAATTTATAGAAGCTTTATTGAAAAACATTTTGTTACTAAACGTAAAGTTTTGACAGAGGCTCAGACACTTAAATCATAAAAGGTTTTATTTCCGTGAGCTAAATTCATTACTCTCTCAAATCAAATATGACTAAGAGCAAAATTGAATCTGAATGGAAATACCTGTTGTTGAGCAACTAGTTCTTCTAATTTGTCATGAGTGTAGTCGTCTTCGTATATTGACGTCTTTATCCTCTTTAATGCCGAGAAGTCTCTAGTACCATATGTTCCTGGTAAAAACCCTATTGTTGAATATCTATCCTCTATTACTTCCATGTATGGTCATCCCTTTGCCATAGCGAGTGCTGTTTCAGTACGCTTAGATTAGTTCATTGTGGAAATCATTTAACTAAACTGCAAAAAGGCCCATTTTTAGCTCAGTAAAGATGGCTGTACAGGAGGCTAGTGCAGTGCAATGTAGCTTTACATTCACACCCTTACCTGTTTTTGCAGTAGCTTTTCACTGAAGACAGATCCTTAAATCAGCATGCGAATGGAACAGTGACTCAAGTGAGAGAGGCAGAGCCTGGCTGTGTTTCACATAGGTGAAACACATATACTGTAAGGACTGTTGTTTCTTACTTTGCAGTTTTGGTGAGTCCTTATGGTTTGAATGGTACACTCACGGGCCAGTCATATAAGATGTCAGATCCAGCAACTCGTAAATTGATGGAGGAATGGCAGTATTTTTACCCTATGGTGCTGAAGAAAAAAGAAGGGATGAAAGAGGAAGAAGAGTTGGGATATGACAACGATTTCCCTGTGGCAGTTGAAGTCATTGTTGGTAAGTTTCAGTATTCTGCCTGAAGGATTATTTTCCTCCACATGATTTAAAAAAAAAAAAAAAAACCTAATTAATCAGAAACATCCATTATAATTTTCCTATCTTCTCTTGTAGCTCTCTTGACACCGTAACATCTGACTAGTTATCTTGCCTCAAGCTTCTGTACTCCCTGTATCCCACATGCTATTATTCACAGTATCAAGCTACTTGTTTCAGCTCTGTTCTGGTTATAGAAGGTTAGATGGATATTAGTATGTGAAATTCCGTAGCTCTTTGTATTTCAGATAATAAGGTTTATCTAATTGACATTTAAAACAAGTTAAGTAGCTAGGGCTGCTGAATATTAGAAGGTATATTTAAGACTCTTGTTTTCCACTTCATTGTAGGTGGTGTAAGGATGGTATATCCTTCAGCCTTTGTTCTCATCTCCCAGAGTGACATCCCTATGTCACAGAATGCTGCCAATACTGGAGGCCATATAAATGTGGGACAGCAAGGGCTTGGAAGCGTGAAGGATCCTGCTAGTACCTGTGGGATGCCACTCACTCCACCCACTTCTCCAGAGCAGGCTGTTATGGGTAAGCAATAAACTTAGGAGGCTGGAGTCAGTCTTTCATTTTTGCATAGCTCATGATAAGAGAGAAGTATGTGAACAGTAGCGGATTGTTAAATAGTGGAAAGTTAGGAGATGACTTTTTGTGTAGGTCTGTGGTAAATGAAAGCCAATGCTTTAAACACCCCTGCAGAAGACACACCTTTAAACAAAACTTTGTGAATTCGGTTAAGCTCCATTTTCTGTCACTGCATTCTCTTTGTGCAGTAGTGCGAGTAACTGAGAGACTAGATTCTGTGACAGTGTGTTAGGCAGATTTTGCCAGTGTTTATGAAGTGTTGGTTTTCTTGTGTTGGAATGGGCAGAGGATGTTAATTCATTGGGGTACAAGGGTACAGTGAACACACAAGAGTATGTCACTCTTTTTGTAGAAAAGCATTAGAAATACAGTGCTTAACTAAGCATTCATGTTGGTATAATAAAATTTTGCAAATGCTAGCTACTCTTTTTGCCCATCAAAGTTGGGTTTTAATTAAAGGCTATTCTATATAAATGCTTACGTCTCTGGAACTGGTAATAAGGAGTTGGGCTTCCCAAACGAGGTCTGACATAGGCTTGCATCACATGCAGATAGCAAATGGAGTGCTACATAGTATTTGCAAGTGAGTTGTGTTTTGTCTGGAGAGAGTATGCCCTTTCAAGCATTTGGATCCACAGTAGTTCTAATCTCAGAAGCCACCCAAACGCTTGGTATGTGGGGTACTAGGTCCTTAATATCTTGCTTTGTTGAAATGAGAATATATATCCCGTTGCTCCTCTGAAATGAAAATAAATATCTATAACGTGTCATCATCTGGAATACAGACAAGCCCTTAAGATTAGTTGCTGTCAGCGTGGTTATGCTGTAACAAATTCAGGACTGCAATTTCAAATGAGAACTAAGGAATAGAGGAGTGAAACGTCTTGAGTGCAAACATCTAAGATAAGAAAGTAAAAATAAAAAAAAGAAAATACCTGATAGAGAAAAAAGAAATTAAGGTGGTGTTTTTTTTCCCCTCAAAAAATGTTTTGAAGGCATGTTTACAAATATTTATTTTTATTTCTGTGTAGATTGTCTTCTAAACTTGTTCTTTAGAGACTTGCCAGCTACTAACAGAATTACAAGATAGTTGAGGTTGGGTGGGACCTCTGGAGATAGTCTTACCCAACCCTTCTGCCCAAAGCCAGGGTCCGGTAGAGCAGGTTGTTCAGGACATTGTCGAATTAGGTTTTGAATATCTCCAAGGACAGAGACACCACAACCTCTCTGGGCAACCTGTTGCAATCACTGGCCACCTTCACAGTAAAAAGTTCTTTCTTTCATTTAAATGGAATTTCCTGTATTTCAATTTATGCCCATTGCCTCTTACCCTTTAACTGGATACCACTGGTTATATCCTCTCTTCTCCCAGTCAAGTATTTCTACACATTGATAAGATTCCTCTCCTGGCTTTCTCAGCCTCTCCTTGTAACCTTTATTAATAATAATTTCACACACACTGGCATGTTTTATGCTTTGCAAATGACTATTATTTGCAATTGAGTTCTCAGTTCACAGAATATTCTCTGACTCGAGTCTTGACATTGTCAAAATCATTAGAGACCACTCACCACTGGGCAACCTTCTGCTTGAACTTGTACTTTTTTTGAACTTGTTGATTAGTGCTTACCAAATTTCACAGAGCAATGGAAGTGTCGAAGACATGAAGTTTCTGCAAGTTTCTGTGAGACTGTGCAGACAGATGGGGATAAAGAACCCTTGTTATACCCTCGTAGAGGTCTAAGGAGTTACCAAGCTAGCTTAGCCTTTATTATATAGTTCTGTCGCATCAAGAGGATCAATCTTGATGCAAAGCCAAAGAAAACTAATCACCATTGGCTTCATTGCCACAGAAGTACTTGTTTGGATTCACTTGTCCATGAACAGTGCCTGTGTATGAAGGCAATCAAAGTATTTAGCATTTACTGCTAATACAGAATGTGAGATTTAAATTCACTTTGAATAGTGTTTTTTCAAGGCAACTGATAGTTAAAATAAGCAAAAAGCTTAGCAGTAACTAACTGAAGCAAGATACTCGACTTCTAAATAACAATCTCTATTAAAGTAATGATGCATATTTTAATGTGCTATTGTATTTTTAAATTTTTTTTGGATCCCTGTTAAACTTATACAGTATCACAAGAGGATTCTATTTTAGAATATTTATAAGCTATTAATATCTTAAAAGTGTTCATATTGTCCAATCTGGCAGTCACTGTTTCTGTTTGATCTCTGCTATTGTTTGAGGACAATAGGAAATCGGGGTGCCAGTATATAATGAAAGGATTCCTTTATATTATATCGTACACCATTTTAAAAGACCTTGAAAAATTTGAGAAACGGATTGGAAAAACATGTCATGCAGTTCAGAATCAGTAAAAGGGTCACATAAACTGGAGTAGTCTGAGGCACAGGAATAATACTTCAGTTCTGCCCCATACTGGTAAAAATGTGGTTGTAGTACCGTGTCCAGTTTTGAACACTTAAAGATGTGGACAAATTGGATGGAGTCCAGAAAAGTGCAGTAGGAGTGATTATAGATTTTTGCAAACAAGACCTACAGGAAAAAAAATGGAAAGAATTGAGGTTGTTTAGTCTAGAGAAGAGAAATTTGAAGAAGAGACGGTGTAACAGTCTTCAGAGACATAAAAGGAGAAAAAGAATAATCTTTTCTCTGCAACCAATATGTAATGAACCTAAACTGGAGCAAAGCAAAACTAGGTTAAACATGAGGAAAAGCTTTCTCTGAGGAAGGATAATGAAGTGTTAGAATAAATTGGCTGGTGGGAAGCTACAGACTTTGTCAGCAGAGAGGTGGGTGGTTTGTTGGGGGTTTGGGGGGTTTTGTTGGAGGGAGAGCGGGCATTGCTTGTTTGTTTTTAAAGAACATGTTAGCCAAATATGTTTCAGGAATAAGAGCGCAATTGACACAGCTTTGAAGGAGGGGATGAACTAGATGATTCAGGTCTCTTTCAACCATGTTTTCCAGTGATTGTGTCTAAAGTATGTAATGAAAGAAATTGCTACTGAAACTAGGGAAGGGCATTTTTCATGTGTAGAAATAGACTGCGCTGTAGGGACTGTGAAGTGACCTCTGGCGAGTGGCTGGTTGTGTCCTCCAGTATTTATATGACATAGTTATTTGTGTGTCTTCCAGTATTTTGTCAGTGATTTTTCATGGATAAAAATTAGTGTCCGTGTATGAGAACAAAATGTTTTTACCTGCCGCAAAGTTCTGTTTTCCTGTTATGCCATGTATTGCTGTACTGTATAGTATAAAAATACTACAGAAGTTTAGAAAACAATGTACTCAAATGTAACTTGAAAGCTGTGGTAGCTCCTTGGTTATGCTCCGATACCTCCTATCCTTCCCTTTCCATCATCCCTTTGTTTTTTCCCTGGCAGTTGTAACTGTCCTGCTATTGATGTATACAATGTGTATGTATGCGCATTATGTTTGTTTATATATATACTTTCCTTCCCCCTCCCCAACCCCCAAAGGAGGACAGATTTGCTCATTCTGACATTTTGATCTGTTTTTTTGATCATCTGTCAAGTTACCAATGTTGTAGAACATTTGAAAACCAGTGAAATAAATTGTTAGAGTCACAAGCCCTAGTATGTCTAGGGATTTACAGTTTTGACTGCTCCTTTTTTTTTTTTTTTTTTAATTCTTTACAAAAAGAGAATCGGGAAATTCTAACTGAAGGAAAGTATAAGCATGAAGAATCAAAGATGATACAGGGTTATGCAGCTTGTGCACAATTTTAAAAGTTGTGTTCTGAAAGTCACCTAATAGAAATCAGCAGAATTACCTTGTTAGATGCAGTGATGTATAGCAGTGAATCCTTTCAGCTTTTCGTTCTTAAGGCTTCTTAAATTGCGTCAGGCAGAAGGACGAAGTGTTCTGTACACTGATTTGACCTTGTTAAAATGCGGCATATCCTTCCTTACTTTTCCATCCAGAGCACAGAGTAGTGTTACTCAGTTGCCAGGCCAAATGAACCTAAAGCTCCCTCTACTGTTGTAGTTTGTGTTTGTAAAGATGGATGATAAGAGTTCAGTTCATCTAAAACAAAGACATATTTCATAGTAGAAGAAGAAGCATCTGCTTATACAATAGCTGGTAAGGTTTTGCATCACAGAAGGAAATGAAGTGCAGAATGTAAATCGGAGTTTTCAGGCTATTAATGTGTTGAAGTAATATTGTCATTTGTCAGCTCTTTGATAATCATACCGTATTACTCAAAACCCCGCATATTATGGTAATAGTATATACTAATGATCAACTGTTGAACAATTTCTGTTGTAGTATACATCTCAACTGTAAGAATTTACCAAAGCAAGTTTTGGTTCTAGTATTTCAATTTAAGCGTGTTATAAAGAAATAGCATCACACTAATGCATTCATTTCTTCAGTGAGGTTTTACTTTGAGTGTAAAGAAATTATTTTTGCTTTGAAATAATCTACGTAAATTATTGGTTTTCTTAATAGATGCTTTTAGAACCATCCATGTTATAATAAATTTAGTCTTTAAAGCAACTCACCAAAGACTATATAATTTCAAGTTTAACATCCAGGATAATTGTGAAGAAACTCTTACGTGCACTTTCGTAGTGATTCGATACAAGGCTGTATGGGGTTACCTAAACTACCCCCATTTAAAGTGGCAGAGTATATGATCTCATGTGAGGTGCAGCACTCGCACGATGGCATTGCACATGTACCTGGTGTAACCTAGTGCCTTCCTTGTTACCCCAAAGGCAAGTGTTGCTTTGAAAAGTAGTTTAGTCAGTCTTTTGTAATGATGCTTTAGGCATTTTCTAGTGAATGTGAACATCTGTGTAGTCAGCAGCCTTATATGAGGGAAAGTGTTTTCAGGAAAAAGTATAAAATGTGAATATTAAGAACAGCTATAGCAATAATGCTTATTGTATATTGCAGGAGAAAGTGGATGCTCTCAGAGCAATATCAGCCATTCAGCTGTACAGGAGGGGACAGTCAGCGTACACAGTCCAAAGAAATCGGGCAAGATTACTCCAAAATTTCACAATCGTATGGTTCACCGTGTCTGGAAGGAATGCATTCTCAACAGGTCACAGTCCAAGTAAGGCGGCAGTCCTGATGGTTTTGTATATTAATAACACATAATATATAGCTAAAATTGTAATAGTTTTGCCTTAGATGATGTTATTCCTCACAGAATTCTTTCGCCTCTAATCAAAGTTAACGATACAGAGTAGCATTATCAAAGAAAATGTGTTACTGTGTTCGGCTGAAAACTCCTAACACTTAACGTTGTATTTGCAGTTGTGTATCTTAATTGTGACAGTCTTTGATGTTACAAATCTGTAATACCTGCTTTCAGCTAGATGCTTTCAAATTTATTGATTACAGTTTCTAGCTCCAGTTGGGTGACTGAAGAACGAGTAGCATACATTTGATATTTAGAACTCCTAGGGTAATGTTTGTAAATCATTACATTACACGTGTTGGACTGAAATTCCAATCAACAAGGATATGGTAAATTCATGTTTTTAGTATCATTAGCCTTTATTACTGGAGATTTAAAGTATATTCATGGCATGGTGTGCCCTGAAGTCTTTGTTTTTCACTATTTCCATGCAATTTCCTCATTGGATATGTCAGAAGAATTTCTAGATTTGGTCTAAATTACTTGCCTCTTGCTTCTTGTGCTCTAAACTCCAGACAGAGCTATCTGATGTAGAGGTGGTAGCATCCTCCCACATAAATCAAACTATAAGTTTTAAGGGGTAGCAGAGGGAACTACTGTTAAATACAGAATTCTATTTCAAAGGTGAATTAGAAGAAGTAATTTATTTGAGGGGAACATAGGTGAATTTATGCATATGCATTTTTAACATTTTATTTTACAAAAGGTGACAACTACTAAAATAATTCTGTCATCTTCAGGAGGAATCAAATTACAACTGCAAATTTGGAAGAGGAAGTTCCTAACAATACTGTTTCCTGGGATTTTGTGGATCCAGTCCAAAGAGTCAGTTGTTCTTGTTCCAGGTGAGCTTTGAAGACAGTAAGCATTTATCATATTGAAAGAGCCCTGTTTAATTCAGACAGAGGTACAGTTACGAAAGGGAGTTATGTTTTAGCTGAGAGAACAGGAAACGAATATCAAAACCGTGATCATCACTCATACTCAGGTGATTAATATGCATCTGGTATCATTGTCACTTGCAGTAGTCAACTTGGGTGGAAAAATGATCCTAGACTGGAGAATGGTGGCTAGAATCACTCAAAACGTTTTTTGTTCGTAATGAACTTATGCTTCGGGCTTTTCAGAGATGCGAGTTTTAAAGTTTGGAGTGCTAAGACTCATGATGAAGAGGGACAGAAGCTGCTTAAGTTTCAAAGTGTCCTGATTGAAGGATAGTGTTACTATCCCTATTTGGAGGAAGAGGAAAAATATCCCTAAGAATCACTCAATCACACAATTTACTCCATGTACCTCTAGTCAATCTGCCAGGACTCATCGGACATCAAAAAGCATCCAGGAGACTGTAAAGCCTTTGTAGCATGGCGATCAACTGATCAAAAAGAAATCACAGATTGCTTACACAAACACTTTAAGAGTATTAAATTAGCAGTCATCTTTGATGAATGCTTGAAGTTCCTACTCACTCAGGAAAGGCAAATGAGCACCACCAATTTTGCTTAACCATTCTTAAAATTAACAGAGAGATGTTACAGGGCTAGAAAAAAAAACAGTTTCCAGTGCGATAGTCTTGTGAAACTGCTTCTACTGAAATTTTTAATTCCTAAGGTCATCATCTACTTGCAAGATTGGTGAAGATGTTTTTATGACCTGAAGAAATTATTCCTTAAGCATGCACAGATGTAAATGTCATTCGTACAATCAAACAGAAACGCTGATCATGCTATGCTAATGCCTTTAGTAGTATTTTTTTCCCTGTCTCATCCCCCACCCCATCCCCCCCTGCCCCTCCCCAGCTGCAGTAAGGGTCTTTGCCAAAATAATAGTCAACACAACAGTCAGTGATGTGGCTGAAATGATTCTCTGTTTTTTCTTCTGTTTGAGGCATAGATGGTTTTCTTTCTTCTTTTTCTTTCAACAGCAAGACAAACTTGAGAATAATGCTGTTGTTAATAATTGTGAAATTAATACAGTCTAACCAAATCCCTACAGGTCTTGCCTACCACAGCACTCTCTTTAGAGGTTTCTGTATAGATTTGGCTGTATAGGGAAATTTAGCAATGTAGTGTTCCACAGTCTCTGAAGGGTTGTTGATTAGAAATTTCCATTGTCCAAAACTGAATGAAGTGAGATTGTGTCCTTGTACCTTTTGTGTTTGACTTCCCATGAAGCCAGTTCTTCTTTGTGTATTTAGAAGAAGCAATAAAGGGATGCAGAGGTATTGTGCATCATACGAACGCAGAGTGTTCAGCAGGAGACTCTGTGCTGTATCTGAAGTGAAAGTGTTGCTCTTCTGCAGCCTTGCTCTTTACCTCTGGTTATATGTTGCTTGTATGTATACACTCAAGAATGCAGAACAGATAAATGTTTTGTCAGGATGCCAAGTGTTTCCTATGGAAAACTGAAGTCCAGCTTTGCCTGGAAAGCGTCGGAAATCAATAGTGGACAATGGAAACCTGATTCTATGGACAGGTTCACCTGCATTTGCAATTTCACACTGTCTCTTAACACCTCCAGTGATAACTGCATCATGCTGGACTTAGTAAACTCAGCAACTGGGAAATTAAAACATTATCCTTAAAATGAAAGTGGTACCTGATTTCAAACAGCAATAAAATTTTTTTCTATAGCTGCAGAACCTGAACAGCTTACTGCCATATAGATACTGGTTTAGTCATTACTGTACCCATTCTGTGTATTGTATAAATGAGAGTATAAATGTCAAGACGTAACCTTAAGGACAGAGTCTTAAAGGGATGTCTGCGTCAAATTCATTCTTCTATAGACCCAACTTTGTGTGTTGAAGAACAGAATGTCTAAAATAATTTTCTGCGGTCAGTTAAAATACAGTGAATGGTGGAGAATTAAGTCAATGAAATGTTACAAGAACATGCTTAAGGCAAATGTTCAGTTACTAGGGCATTAGCTCCACATTATGGGTGATTGCAGCAAAGGACCATCTGCTGCGGCAGAGGATTTGCAACGTGTCCTGGTAACAGCAAAGCCCGCAAAGAAAGCCAGGACGATACCACACCACATGGATGGCTACAAGAAAAAGATGTAGCAAGTACAAGAAGTTGTATTGGTGCCATTTGACAGCCACTGTGTACTATAAAACTTGGATGTTTTCACAGCCAAGTCATAAAAGCCGAGTTGGTTTTCTTCCATCAAGTAGTCTGCTTTACTTGCAATAATGTAGTTTATCTTTGTGAATAAAACGCATATTATATGTTTTGAAATGTTTTGTTGCTGTGCTAGATATTGTTGTTTATCAACAAAAATAGGGATGGAGTGATTTATTTTGAAATGGTATTTCATTTTAAACAGGTATAAAGACTAAGCACAATATGTCTTTCAATTTCTGCTTAGCTTAAAAAACCCCAAAAAACACAACTAAACCAATAAACCAAACAACAAAAAATGCCAATAAAAATATGGACAGAGTTAGATGGCCCTCTTGTAATATCCTTGGGGACCATCAGCTATATGATGAAAATATTGTTTAGCAGTACCTGAAATACTGAAATTCAGTTCCGTGCTTCCCAGTCTCAAAGATACTGGATACAAATTGAAAAAAGTCCTATTAAAATATGAAGCCAGTAGTAAGTTTGTATGTTACTGCATTTTTTGTTTTGAATATTTAAAAATATTTATTCATGCTTTCTTCATCGGTTGGTAAGTTGCTTGCTTGTTTGTTTGTTTTGTTTTGTTTCTGAACTAGAGTTGTACTTATTTTTCCTCGGCTGATATGGAAGAGGAAATTGCCATGAAAGCATTCTGCCATGTATTGCATCTGTGAACATAACTAAAACAATTCTGATCTGTATTGTTTGGAACAGATGCAAGAGTAGTGGTGTGGTTCCACAGCAGTCATTTTATTTGAAAGGCTATCTTTCTTTAGGGTAATGAAAACAATGGTAGCTTGGATTTTTTTGTTATATTACCTTCCATCTGAGCAGTGCTAAGCTTTTCTAAACATTAAATCTTTCCTTTGAATGCTACGTTCTGGAGACTGTAGTTTTTCCATTTTATAGGTCAGAGGAACTGCAGCCGAGTTGGCTTGAACTACCTGGTCCAGATCATGTGACCATTTCAGAATCTGTGAAAAGATGAGGAATAGACATAAAATTTCTCAGTGCTGTTGTTTGGTTTTGGTTTGGTTTGGGTTTTTTTTGTTTGTTTGTTTGTTTTTTTCATTAGATCAGATACCCGTATAAACCATGCAGTGACTTGTTTCTGCCTCTGCTTTCAGGCACAAGGTTTTCAAACAGCGTTGTGCTGCTGGCTCCAGCCGTCCCCCAACGATAAATCAGCCAGGATTCAGCGTGGGCACATCATCATCTTCTTCATTGCCACCTCCCGCCTCTTCAAAGCACAAAACAACAGAGAGACAGGAAAAAGGAGATAAGCTGCAAAAAAGGCCTATGATGCCATTTCACCATCGGCCCTCTATGACTGAAGAGCTATGCATGGAGCAGGACACATCCGGTGGAATGGAGCCCTCTTTAGAAGTCCCTAATTCCAGAAAATACGAGAAGCCGCTATCTATACCTGCTAGAAATCCAAGCAAGCAAATTAATATGAATCCTATGGATTCACCCCATTCCCCTACTTCCCCTCTGCCTCCCACGCTTAGTCCCCAGCCCAGAGGCCAGGAAGCAGAGAATCTGGACCCACCTTCCGTACCTGTAAACCCAGCACTCTATGGCAGTGGGCTGGAGCTTCAGCCATTGCCCAGCTTAGACGATAGGACAGTCCTTGTTGGACAGAGGTTACCTCTGATGGCAGAGGTCAGTGAGACAGCATTATACTGTGGGATCATTCAGAACAATGAGTCACTAGATATGTGGAGGACCTACAGCGTCCCGTCAAGCGAGGATCCAGAGTTCAGGCCGCCGGATCTTCCCTGTGAGCGATATGATGCCAAGATGGAAATAAACTCGGACAGCACTGCCCTGAAAAGGTAAGAGTGCAAATTGATCCGAGTGGTGCTTTTACTAAATTACAAGCGTGACCAAGCTGTTTGCAGTTGAAACTGAAACAAGTAGAAGGCTTGTAACATCAAAGATGATTTATGCTAGTGATAACATTAACTATTAAATAGAAACATGCTGTTGCAGTATGCCTTCTTTCTTATCTGGCTTTCTGTTGGACACTATAAAAACTGATAAATCCTTTTGTAACATATATCACAATAATTGGAGCAAATGTACGACTTTTATTAAACTTATGTCTTTTGATCATTTAAAAAAAAAAAATCTTTTTTTAGTTACGTAATCTTCCAGCTACATAAATGCTCGGTTTTGAGTGAAATTCTGTTTATGGCACTGTGGAGGCACTTCAGTGTGGTTTGTCTAATTGTGTGGGTTTAAAATTGCACTGTACCACACTTTCTGTAAGTAGTAGCTGATACTACATTACGGAATAATACTGCTTTTTTGTAAACCCGCTGTCAGACCTTTGAAGTTGATAGAAACTTTACTATTAACTTCAGTCTCTGTAGGTTTGAAACTGAAAACCCTAACAGTCTCTGGTCTGTGCACAGAAAAGAGCAAGTGCTAATCTCTTATAAATGTTACTTCAGAAACACTACATTTAAAATGCAGTGTCTTCCTCAGTAAAGAATGTGAACTGCCTAAATTTTAAGGAATTTTTACCTGTCTCTTTCTTTTTTTTTAATTTTTTTAAACATGGATTTTCTTTTATGCAAAGATAGCTTTTATTTATTTATTTTTAACTTTTACAAGAGAATTTGCATTAATTTTATGCCAACCTAAAAATTACTTTTGCATTGTGACAACGCATAGAAAAAAGATGTACTAAAGAGGAACGGAGAGACACTAATGAAAATGTATAACCTACAATTAATTGAGGAAGAATTTTTGAGTTATGGCAACATTGATTTTGGTAATTACAATGGAGTTGCTAGGCTGAAAAGGTTATGTGTACTTCAAAGCATTTAGATTTATATGGTGACAAGAATAATTCTTTTTTCATTGTCCCAGAGTAGAAGTTCTTAATACAGTGAGATGTTTAATACTAAATGTAGGCAAATGCATCCTTTATTTGAGGATAAAACAATTCTGCTGAATCAAGGACGATGGAGTGAGACATGGGCTGTATCTGTG
>NW_010537037.1:95958-112050 GCF_000687285.1 Phaethon lepturus | reverse complement strand
CTTTTCTTTGCTGTAAAAGGTATGTTTGTTTTGTTTCACAATGGCTTTGTTTGCTTCTTTATTTTTACCTTCAGGCTCTTAGGACAACCTAATAAACGATTTAAAATTTTGGAAGAGCAGAAACCAGTGCAGACGTTGAACTACCTTGACCCCTTGCCTCTACTACAACAGCCTGGAGAAGGCTTGGGAGATGCTAGTGATCCTTACACTTTTGAAGATGGTGATATAAAGTACAGCTTCACTGGCAATAAAAAATGCAAACTTGGGGCTGAGAAAGATCCTTTGAAAAAGAACAAGGTAACATGTAAATCCAGAGTCTTTATCATGAACGTTCTTATTGGACTACAGTGCTGTAGCACAGTATTTGCTCTACAGGTCTCAGGAACACCAAAGCCTGTTCCACAGATCAAAATCGGAAAGATTATGTATTTCTTTCCTGCACTGGCTCACAGGAGAAAACTTCATTTCACTGTGGTGTTTTTGAACTGGTACTTGCTGGCATTCCTCTGAACCTCTTTGTGTATGAAAACACTGCTGTTGCAAGAATACTTCCTGTTTACATATATTCAGCTTGACCAGCAGCAGCTTCCATATTTAAGCTAAGAAATAAAATATTTTGAGCCTCATATTCACTTGTAGAGATGAAAGAATTTGCTGGGTGCTTTTTTTGGTGTGGTGGTTTTTTTTTTTCCTTCCTTGCTTCAGCTTGACACATCACCTCACTGCAAAGCTCTGATCTCTCCAGCCCAAGCTTATTTTTCTTCCCTTGGGCAAAATTAGTGTAGCTTTCTGCTGAGAGATTTGTGGCAGGGACGCTATATTGGTTTGAACATTTCCTTAGAGTGTTCTTCCATATGTGAAAGAAAACAATTTGATCACCATTCTTTGGTTGTCACCTGCCTGGTATGCATGATACTTCTTTATGTATCTTATCTATTTTGGGGCTGTTTCATTGTCTGGCTGCTCACTCATTTGGTCTTGTAGGGTTAGCCACCACACTTAAAATTCTAGAAGATGTATTTTCTAGAGAAATTAGGGTGGCTAATTATGTGTACTGGCTATCAAATTTAACTGATGTGTATGGAATCCTTTGTAGATCGTACACAATATTACTTCATGTTTTTCCTGATACGTAGGTAAACAGCAGGCAGCTGTGTTCTTTTACCTTCTTAAAATGTTTTTTGCTTCTCAAAGCATTGAATCAAGAGCCCCGAGTTTGGCTTGACATAGGAAACCAGTTGTTCTTACTTAGCTTATATTAATATCCATTAAAACTCTTGGATTTTTTTGTATAGTCAGAAGATGGAATTGGTACCAAGGAAATCCCCACAACGGGTCATTCTACACCAGTTCCTGATGGAAAAGATGCCATGTCTATTTTCAGTTCTGCTCCTAAGACTGGTAAGTAAAAGCTCTTTAATTCACTCTGCAAAGCAAAACTACTCAAAGCTATGCAATAAAATCTGAATTCTGAACATTTTACAGTAACATGAGAGGTATAGCTAGCTCCTGAGATGGACAAAACTTAATTCTGCCTGTCCTTTTTATAATACAATTTTTTTATTCGTAGAATATTGAAGTTGAGCAGTAGCTACCTTCATTCTTTCCTCCTGATTGACCTTTGGTGCTTGCTTAAAACTTGACTGCAAGGCTATTTCTAGGCTACATCATAAGAAAAGAGGCCTCTGATTCTTGCTTGTCCCCTGTTTAGAGTGAGAATTGAAATTGGAAAAAGGTGATTTTGTGTTTCTTGACTTTGCTCCCATTTTTCACGTGTTTTTCCCTTATGATAGATACTCGTCAAGACAATGCTGCAGGTCGAGCAGGCTCTGGTAGCCTCACACAGGTGACGGATCTGGCTCCATCGCTTCATGATCTAGATAATATCTTCGATAATTCAGATGAAGATGAGCTTGGTGTAAGTCTTTGTAGGACTGAGGGTTCTGTAGATTTAAACCTCAGCCAAAAAAAAAAAAAAAAGGAGGGGTATGGAATCCTAGTGGGGAATGATTATCCCTAATAGATAGGAGAGTTTCCAGGTAGGCAGGCTTGTATTTTAATTAGGAAGAATTGCTAGCAAAGAGAGGTGTCCTTTCAGGGCATCCATCAGAGAGAGAAATCACTGTGTATAATTCAGGAATATTGGGAGCTCCCTTAGGTACCATCAAAGCTTGTGTTGGCTGATGGTTTTTCAGTCATCAAGGGAACCTGTATACAACTAACTTGCTGACTCAATCATTGCATAAGCAGACTATAAGAATAATTCCTAGGTAAAGCAATGTAATAGCTTTATAAATGCATTACATTTAGTTTCGTGTCCTTAGCTTTTGTCAATATTTTGTGTTTGTTTCTGAGAGTTATGGAAGAGACTCTAGTTCATTAACTGGTGATTTGTCCTTTTACCTTGTCTGAGAAGCTGCCCAAAGGAAAATAAATTCAACCTTACTGAATTTCAGTAATTTCTCTGAAGCATGTTTCTTTCTATTCCTACAAGCAGTTTATTTCAGTAAAAAGAGGAATAACTGCTGAATATTAGGAAATAGAAAAGGAAGAGCAAATTTGCATCAATTACAAGGAAAAAAAAAATCAATGGAAATGCAAAGATTTTAATAATTACTATTTTTAAGCCTAATCTAATATAGCCATAATGATACAGAAGGTGATTCTAAACTGGCTGATAGTAGACAATAGGGTTTAAAAGTCTAATGTGTGGTCCTTTTCAAGTACACAAATTTATTTACCACTTCTCCCTGTTCTGTGGTTCCACACAAACTGCACCTAAGATGTCGTAGTTAATATTGAAATCTACTAGAGGACTGTTCTGTCAAAATAAAAAATTACCTTTTTCTGTAAAGTTGGCCTGGACAGACCTAGTGTTCTTCTTGTCTTAAAAGTTGTGTGCGTTGAGCTGTCCCCTGTGGCAGTCTGTTTATGGCAGTCTTACTCTCAGTGTTGTGTTCTCATTGTTATCTTAGAGTGGTCGCATTAATTTCAAGCTCTGTGTTGGTGATAGCATTTTCAATATAATTTGTGTGCATATAGATATGTGTATGTATCTATGTGTATATCTATATATGGGGGGGGTGTATAGACAGGCAGATATTTCAGAGACTTTGTTTTGGTTTGTTTTAGTGTTGAAAGAGAGGAAAAAGAAATCCAGATTTCTTGGGGGGAGCGTGTGGGACAGTAGAAAAGTACACATTTTTCTTTCTTGTGAAATCTCATTCAGAGAGTTTTCAGAATTTGTAATGGATTATGAATTCTAATATTCTTTGGGGTTTTTTTAATATGTTATATGACTATTCTGCTTCTAGGCTGTATCACCAGCTCTTCGATCATCAAAAATGCCCACAGTGGGGTCTGAGGAACGCCCCGTAGGGAAGGATGGTAGAACAGCAGTACCTTACCCGCCAAGTAAGTAGCAACGACTGATTACTACTTTGTTGACAGTTAAAATCTACAGCTACCATACTGCCTTTTTGTAGGAGGCTTCTAATGTCACTTTTTCAGGACTAAGAGGTAGCGTCCTTATTTTGTTCTATGATTCCCAGATGCCAATGTTAAAAGAGGATAAGCAGATTTTAATGAAAGGAGTGGATGGTAATATAGACATATTTTTTGAATGTGCCTACTGAGATTTGAGGTGCTCTTCTTTTAACATTATTGTCTTAGATTGGAAGTATGGAAGGGTTTTGTTACAAATCTTCATTTAGAAGCTCTCTCCTCTGTTCTCAATTCAGCATTAAACCTCAGTTAGTCACACTATTACCATAAGTATAAGTCATTCTTCTTTTTTAAAGAATTTAAAGCTATGACTTACCAATTGGCCAATATGGTGCATCCTGTCTTGGAAGAAAATTGCATTCAGCATGCCACAAATTCAGACTAAAATCGCTTTCAGGGTTTAATCTAGATGTGGAAGTACATGATTAAAATCAAAGAACTAGTTCTAGCTGAAGACACATTGTAAACCTTTTACAGATGGTTATGAAGTGATGCTTGTGCAGGCACTTGCTACACATGTACGAGGAAGGCTACAGGAGTCCAGGAAACTTGGAATTTAAATTTAGTGTTAGTATAGTTTTGCATTATTAATATAGGTGGCACTCCTCTTGAGATGAAAGAGGAACATGTATATGTATGTGTGAGTGGAGGAAGGTGAGAATTTTTGGGATAATACCAACCAATCAAGTTGTGAATTACAAATTACTTAGTTGTGAGGAGGAAGACTGATTTTTGTGGCCGCCATAGGCAGAAATCAAATCTCTCTGCAAATCATTCTTTAATGCCTTCTCATTAACTTTAGCTGGTAATGAGAACAAATTGAGGAGAAGAAAAAAAAACAGTCTGAAGGAGATGAGTCAGAGTTTTATGGACCCATAAAAGCTGTGCTGATTTACTCAAATGTAGAAGTCTGAAGTGTACAGAGATTGGATTTTGACAGGTTTAGTTGATCCATAGCTTTTTAAAATATGCAAAGCTTTTTCAAGCATGACACACATGAAAATGAATAATGATAGTTAGCCTGTTGCTGTAAGGTTGGGGGATTTTTTGTAATTAAACTTTTTTATGAATCTGCACTGCAGAATTTTGCTAACTGGAGTGAGCTTGAATGTGAGAAAATGATACACTATAGAGCGGTATGAAATAAGTAAAATAGATACACTCCATTTCTGTTTTGTAGCTGTCCCCTTGACACCAGCTGTCAAGCCATAACAGTATCTGCAGGGATCTGAAATGTCTTGTACAGCATAATAAAGTCCTACTGACTACATTTCATTTTAACCTTCCTTCCTCTCTCCCTTTCCCCAATTTCTAAAGCACAGTTCTCTCTGTTGAAAAACAGAGGCAGTAGCTAATCCAGCTGGCATCCTGAAGATCGTATTTCATACTAGTATTGGGTGAAAAATAGGTTTTTTCGTTCTACTGAACATGTTTTCAACATTTATTTATCCTATCAGGACAAGAGTAAGGTCTTTTAAAATTCCAATTCAAAGCCTGAGAAGGAGCGGAGGAAAAAAATGAGCCGAGTGGCAATAATTCATAGCCCATTATTTACTGCTCCAGGTAGCGAAAGACTTTGGGTTCGGCTTTGACTGTTATGACCAACTCAAGTCCATTTGAGAGGACTATTTGAGTAGTTTCACTTTGGCTAAAGAATTTAAATGGACTGTCTGTCTTATCTCTGTGCACAAAAAGAATGAAATTCAGGTTTTGGCTCTGTTAAGGCAGAGTGGAGACAGATGTTGAGGCTGCAGCATCCTACAAAAATGTATTGCTAGTGTATGTATTAGTATATGGATATATAATTTTAATTCCACCACTTATTTCTGTCTTTCTCAATTAGTTTTTGAGTGTGGTACTATGTTCCACCAGTTTGGATTTCCACAACGCAGTGTTTCCCAGTCAGAAATCCATCTGTATTTATTTATGAATTTTCCATAATCTTTAGGCTGCAAAAACTATTGAATAAAAGTATGTCCGTGTGTCCTGTCAACTCAAGTTGGATGTATGAATAGGAATGGAAATGGAATTGGACATTTAGTCTGTTAGGAAAAAACATTTCAGAAGAAACACTGATGGGAATTTACCCTTCTCGACTTTGAGTACTTTAACAATGAATTCACCAGAGTGATGGCTATGTCCAGAGAACATCTGTCCTCATTCAAGTCAGGAGAAGATAGCATATATTCTGAATGTTAAGCAAAATAAATATGTAAGCTTGGCGCTGGAAGGTGAAGGAATGTAGCTGGGGAGAAAATACAAGACTTAATTCTGATTTTTGTTTGATTGCGTTATACTTTTTTAAGCATTTCTGTTGGGGGGGGGGTTGTTTGGTTTGCTTAAAGAAGAAAAATACACAACGGGTGATTACATTACATTCGTTTACTGAGAATTTAGGGGTTTTCCTGGCTTAATGTCTTGTGATGCAAAATAATAATTTTGTGGCTTCCTCTACCACTTGTCACTTTTGGATGCCTGGCAGTCTGATTCTTAAGCAAAATTGCCTATGTTTGTGTTAGCAACAGTAGCCTATCTTCTCTTCATGAGTTATGTCGCTATGGACCAAATGAGACTACAGTGACAGTATGTCAGTGGAAAAATGCAGCTAAGTGCACACTAATTCCAAAAGCCTCCCATTTTAGGACTTTATCAGCTCTAAAAAAGGGAAGAAACTACTCTGTATCTCCTTAGTAACAGTTGCTGGGGTGAACTTTGCATTAATGTCAATTAATCTCTTCTATTATGAAACTTGTTGTTGTTAGAATTGTACATAGAATTTTTGCATCTACCAGTTTGTTGTTTCTGCTAAACAATAAGCTTGGAAAAATATCCCTAGGAATTTATCCCTTGGAGTTAACTTTTTGTCTAGATTTGTACTGGTGTCGGAACTCTAGTAGTCTGTAGGATTTTTGCTAGGTTTTAACTGCTGAAATACGAGCTAGTATCGAGTTGGTCTCTTCTGTTTTATTGGATATCCTTGAGAGTTTATATTTTAATGATTAACAGTGTGTTATTTCATCATGTTTAGCTGTGGCAGATCTCCAAAGGATGTTCCCAACACCACCTTCTTTAGAACAACACCCTGCCTTCTCCCCAGTAATGAGTTACAAAGATGGAATAAGTTCAGAGACTGTGACTACCTTGGGAATGATGGAAAGTCCCATGGTCAACATGGTTCCCACACAGCTTGCTGAGTTTAAAATGGAGGTGGAAGATGGATTAGGTAGCCCTAAACCTGAAGAAATTAAGGTAACATGCCAAAGACGTGGTATTTTTATAATCTCATCTATGTCTGTTTTGATTCTTATAAATGAGTCACATGTTGTGTGTGTAGACTACTTTAACAAATGTGAATGGATCCATATAAAGTACATACCAGTCTTTAGTTGGGAAAAAAGTTCTTCTCTAGTAAAAGAGCTTTTTAATTGTTTCCCTGATTTTAACTATAGGTATTTTTCTTCTCGTAATTGTATGTTTGTAATGTTTTTGGGTGTTCTCAGGAAACAGCCAATACTGTATGTGAAATGAGCCCTATGCCTAACAGAAAGAATGTACGTATTTGAAAAAGCGTCATACTTGGGATTAAGTAGCTGCTAAATGATTTATTTCTTCAGATAATTTTTCTGTAGCACCTTTTATGTAGAGCCACTCCTTGCTGCCAGTCTCTGGGGATGCAGCTAGGATAAAATCGTGCATGTAGAAAGGCTGCCTTTTTCTCTCTGAAATGTTGCCTTTTTTGGTTAGGGTTGAAAATCTCTGAGAAAGCCCAGGGGTTGAACTTGCTCTGTTTCTTCTTCAGCTGATGTTACTTCACAAGTTTTAAGGCCAGATGGGACCATTCTTATCTGACTTTCTGTATAACACAGGTCAGGTAATGTCACATAGTTACTCCTATATTGAGTCCTATAGTGTATCTGAGTAAAGAACTATTTTTAAATGGGGACTCTGCTGCTGGGTACTAGTACTCACTTCCCCAACTTTACATATCAAGATGTATCCATTTTTCCATAGCATCACATAAAAGGACTTAACATAAGCACCTAGCTGTGTACATTGATTTGTATTTCATTGTTCCATCTTTAGCACAGGTTCAGAGGTAGGTTAAAATCATTCTGCTTGCTTGTGTGTATTCTGCATTACTTAAGCTTTTGGGCCAATTTTTGTCACTTTTGTCAGAAGTTATCGTTATCATATTTCCATGCATATAGTGTGAGGGTGGCTTTTTAATTTAAAAATGCACATTTCTTTGTAGAAATACACATCACCTTGTTCTGCAGTAAGTTCATTTGTACACAGGTAATAGAGCGAGATACACGCTATAACTCTGTCTTCCTGGTAGTCCCCAACCCTTGATTTTACAGCCTAATTCTTCTCCTTCAGACCCACCCTGTCCCTAATCTGCCACAGCCTGTTCCTTCTATATCAGCAGCCATTTCCTTCCCCAACACCACCTCCTTCCCTCTCATTTTGTGCTCCTGTGAACGCTGGAATTAACTGAAGGCTTGTAACAGCATTTGCATTGCTGAGAGAGGTAGCTATACACGGAAAGATAGAGCACTTGCAGTTGCTTGGGCAAGAAGTGGCTATATATCAATATGAGAATACTGATATATAAATTTATCTTAATGTAAGTGATTTAGTTCGCTAAGAATTAGTAAATTTTCCTGCACGGCAGTAATAGTATACCTTAAGCAGACTGGAAGTAAAGCACAGGCTGACTCTCTCCATAAGAGCATTCAGTTTTGTCCCTGAGGCAGGAGGAAGTCCCTGTCCCTGGGGGAGAAGTAAGAGGGCTTGTTGCATTTGGAGATTGTGTCTTCTCAGACCCAGGAGTTACCAGCTCACAGGGCTGCGAATTAAGCTGACAGCTGTGCAGGGGCTGAGCTGGTAGAGAGCTTTAACGATTCTGTTGAGAAGGAGAGACTTTGCAGAAGTGTAAGTGAGTTGGTTATCAGTGCGTCCCTCGTGAAGACAGTAACCACTAGGTTAAGCTACTGCAACATCTCTTCCTCCTTCTGTCCTAACTTCGTAACTTGAAGGCGTGATGAGAAAAGGCACCATCTTAGCGGCTTTACTGAGATACAGTTGTCCATTTACCTTGTATAGTTCATGTATCTGCCAATTTTTGTACTATTGGAGAAGTCTGAAATAAGTTTTTTTGTAAGATTTATAAGACTTTGCCTTGCCACGGACCTTGGTGGTTTTTTTTTTTTTCCTTCTGTTTGTGCAGTAAACCATGTGCTTTAAGAATAGGATGATTTGGGCCTGGAAAAAAAAAAATCTGTATTGGAATTTGTTGAGCTGAAAGTTTTTGAGTGGGAACAGATTTTAGGGCGTCATTGATACTGAAGATACTTTAATCTCCCTCACAACTGTTTTAGGAGTATTAAAATACATATTTTAATTCTGCCCAATAACATTTCCAACAGCACAGTTTACTTGCTTTTAAGTGTGTCACACCTGCTCATATACACCAGTGGGGGAATCAAGCACCTAAACCCATTGCTAATCATTCTGAGAACATGTAAGTAGATTTCTTGTGCTGAGTATTCACCAGCTGAAGATAGTAATCCACACATTTCTCATCTCTCAATGCTTTACACGGTGCAAGGGAAAAATGCAAAGATCTAATGAGATGTTAAATGCTGAAATTCTGAGAGAGACTACTGTTACTATTTTAATAATGATTTTTACTTTGCAGTAGTGCCTCAAAAGGACTAGCTCTTTTCTTCTGAAAGAAACTTGGAATAGCTCTAGAAACTCTGGCTGAAGTTCTTGTCATCATTCTCTGCAAACAAGCATGACAGTCAGTGAAAGTCCAGTTTGACTGGACTTCACTTATATTAATATTTTGTTTACTAGATTGTTTATATATTTATATTTAATACTAGACTTATATTTAATATTTGGCATGTGTAAAGTGCACGCTGTTACTACTTGGATGATATTAACCCCCAGCGTGGGGGTTATTCAGAGAGGCTGACTTAAGGCATCTAAGGT
Organism: Phaethon lepturus; assembly: GCF_000687285.1. Lineage (NCBI taxonomy): Eukaryota > Metazoa > Chordata > Aves > Phaethontiformes > Phaethontidae > Phaethon > Phaethon lepturus. The sequence continues at coordinate 102,546 of NW_010537037.1, read as the reverse complement.
TTCTTCACACTGTGACTTGGCCTCTCTCTCCATTGTCAGTGTAGAAGTCTTGCAAAGATCTGTCTTCTAAGTGCCTAAATGAGGTGCTTGAAGCTAGGTAGTATGAAAATTTCATAGTACACTATTCACTTTTCAGACATAGATTGTCCTAAATGAGTCTAATCTAATTGTGAAATCCACTGACGTTAAAGTTGTATAGCATCTCAGTGTAACAAGGAGCCTCAGCTGAGTTTCCTTGAAGGAGCTGCTCTTGAATGTTTTGTAGAATTAATAAATATACTTGATTTTGGAAAAAATGCAGTTGTAGAGGGTTCAAACAGTACAATAGGTTTTAATTAAGTATCTAAATATAAAGAGCAACCTTACCATATTGTTGTAAACAACGTCACTTGGATGTTACAGGATTTTTCGTACGTGCACAAAGTTCCATCATTTCAACCTTTTGTGGGCTCCTCTGTATTTGCTCCACTGAAGATACTGCCAAGCCAGTGCCTCCTACCTCTGAAGATACCGGATGCCTGCATTTTCAGGCCTTCTTGGGCTGTTCCTCCTAAAATTGAACAACTTCCTTTGCCGCCTGCAGCCACTTTCATTAGAGATGGCTACAAGTAAGTACAGTCTTGTAGGAAATTAGTCTGTCATGCCCATACCTAAAGTGGCTCGTTAATTAAAATGTTTGCATGTATTAACAGTGTTGTGCTATGCACCAGAACCATAAAATATCCTGCAAATGTATTTTAAACCGTTTAAATTTGTCATTGTCTCAGATCAATAAAGTTCTGACAGTAGGAACGTTTAAATTAAAAAGAGCTTTTGGAAATCGGTGCTGTTACAATAGGTGTCCACTACATTTGTAGCGCTTTTAGAAGAACAGGAACATGTGGTACTTGAATTAATTGGAACTTCTCATACAGGAAGATATTGTAACTCAACATAAACCAGAAGTGTTAAGGAATAAAATTAATGCACTTAACCTCTCACGTCGTTGTCCTCCCATTTCAGTGTCCATGTTCTCTGGCCTACAGTTAGGCTCCCTTCTTGTTTGTACTTGTGTATTCAGTTTGAGCTTCAGTCTGATGATACCTGATCCTGATGACACCAGTTTGCCTCCTGAGGGCTCTTAAAATTTTGAGTGGGCCTGTGACAGCTCTCTTCTCCGTGTTCTCCTGTTAGCTCTTCTGAGTTCTTGTGATTTAACCCGAATGGGTCATGTACGGAGCTGCTAACTAGGCAGATGCTGATCAGATTTGTCTTATCCTCCCCCTTCTAAATGCTAAAAGAAAAGATGCCAAGTCTCTCTTGAGTATGAGAGTGCTGTGACCTATAAGCAAAGACTGCTATTAAATTTAAAAGCTTGTATTCCTTACTCAGTTCTCAGAAATTAGCAATGTTTATGGAAGAAATTCATTGCTGGAGATTTTGAAAGCTTTCAAGAACTTGTACCATTATATTCATAAGACCTCTTAAAAGGTATAATAATAGTACAGAGGTCTCCTAGTGCAGGGCATTCATTTCTAGAGGAAGTACCCTGTATCTTTAAATCAGTCTGTAAATCCTTTAAATCAGTCCTTTTCCAGCTCCAAAGGATCCTTCAGTGTTCTCAAAAGAACTGCAAAAAAGGAATAGTAAAACCTTCATAGTGCCTAGGGAGCAATTTAATTCTCAGGTTTTTTTCATAATAGTAACTGATTCACCAGGCTTGAGCTGCTTATTAATTTCAGGTATTTGGTGGTGGGGGGGAAAAAAACCTTTCATTTTCAATATAATCCAATTAGAGTGAAGATTATTACTGCAGGCTTCCGACAGAGCGGTGATTGCCAATCATGGTTTCTAGGTCAACTTTTCTTATTAGTCTGAGGCATTCAGTATGCTTTGGATTCAGAACTCCTTCAAACCTTTGTTCATTTTTTTCCCCTCTCATGCTTTGAGTTGGACATACATCAGTTTAAGGTAATAAAGTGATTCTAAGGAACAAGGTCTTCATTATTTTCCTTTTCAAGTCACTAATGATATGTGAACATTAAAATAGTACTCTTTTAAATACACAAAATACACAGCAAGAAGAGACAAACATGAAAAAACCTGTTTCCCCTCCTTTATCAAGAGACTTATTGAGTTCTTACACCTTTTCCTTGCCCTAATATGCAATGAACACATTTCAAGAAAAGTGAGCAGCTTATTAGCAACATGGAAAGAGAAAAGTTAAGTAAAGATCTTACTCTTTTGATTGACCCATGTTAACGGTTTCTTGATATGAGTCATTCCAGAGAGAAGACAGATCTCACAGGAATGCACCATGGGCTGTTCTTTGGTCACTTGAATTTGGCAAAAAATCACAAAAACAGAGTAATAAAAACCAATCATGAGAGGAGATGACCCAAAATTATGATTCTTAGCTTTACTGGACTAAGAGTTTTAATGGAATGTGTCATATTGTGCTGTAGACTGTGTAATCCTAAGTGACTACTTGCATTTATTTATAGTATCTCAAAAACTGTTACGATTACATACCGCCATGAGGTAACATCGTAAGTGCCACATGTGTGACTTCTGACAGCTATTTAAAGCAATAATTTCTAAAATAAAGTAAGCTTTCTATGCCTCTGAAATACTGTCTTCATTTCTGCTAATGTATATCTCTTCACAGATAATTGTGTTTAAAACATGTACAATTCTTTCTCTTTCCCCTGAAGGAGTTACAAAAATCCTAAAATCTTAACCTGATAATTCATCCAGAGATTCTTCTCAAGAGCATTTGAGTTTTAGGCCATGGGCATAATCTTTAGGAGAGGGCTGTGTGCCTGAGACGATGCCTTTTTATTATACTGATAGGAAGCAACAGTGTTCATGGTGAGAATTATAATTTTAGTTGAGACATGAGTAAAAGGTTATGAGCAGAATGCCTGAAGGTGTTCCTTCTTTAGTACAGTTACAACGAATCCTTTCAGTTTTCACCATCTCCTTGTATTTAAAAATAAGTCTTGATAAAATCAGTCTTCACAACCAACCAGTTTGTGATGGCATTTGACTCTGTTCTTCATTTCTTTTTCATAGCAATGTGCCTAGTGTTGGGAGTTTGGCTGACCAAGACTATCTTCAGATGAACACTCCTCAGATGAATACACCAGTGACGCTAAATAGTACTGCTCCGGCCAGCAACAGCGGAGCAGGAGTTCTGCCGTCACCAGCAACTCCCCGCTTCTCTGTCCCTACCCCACGCACTCCCAGGACCCCAAGGACTCCTAGAGGTGGGGGTACTGCGAGCGGTCAAGGATCTGTAAAGTATGACAGCACAGATCAAGGTTCACCTGCTTCTACCCCTTCTACAACACGGCCCCTTAATTCCGTGGAGCCAGCCACTGTTCAGCCCATCCCAGAAGCTCACAGCCTGTACGTCACCCTGATTCTTTCAGACTCTGTGTTGAACATCTTCAAAGACCGTAACTTTGATAGTTGTTGTATATGCGCCTGTAATATGAATATTAAAGGTGCAGATGTGGGATTATACATCCCAGATTCATCTAATGAGGATCAATACCGTTGCACCTGTGGCTTTAGTGCTATTATGAACCGCAAATTAGGTTACAACTCTGGGCTCTTCATTGAGGATGAGCTGGACATTTTTGGCAAGACCTCGGACATTGGCCAAGCTGCAGAAAGACGACTGATGATAAGTCAAAGCAACTTGATCTCTCAGATGGGAGAGGGAGCTAGAAGGACGCAGGAACCTCCAATGAGCCTCCTCCTCCTCCTCCAGAATCAGCACACACAGCCTTTCACATCTCTGAGCTGCTTGGATTATATGTCCTCCAACAATCGTCAGACGCTCCCATGTATGAACTGGAGTTACGACAGACTGCAGGCAGACAGTAATGACTCCTGGATAGAATGCTTCAATGCCCTCGAGCAAGGCAGGCAGTATGTGGACAACCCCACTGGTGGAAAAGTGGATGAAGCCCTAGTGAGAAGTGCCACTGTACATTCTTGGCCTCACAGCAATGGTATGGGTCAGAACAGAGCGGGGTTTTTTAACAGGGGAAAAAAAAAAAGTTATTTTCTTGGAGGTTTTTTTGTGACCGCTATAAATTCATTTGAAACTTGCTAATCGTGAGCCACTTAATCTTTATGTGGGAAATGAGATGCATAAAAATATCCTAGAGATAAAGTGGATTTCTGAAAGCTTTATAAGCTACATCTGAAGTACCAGTAATGCAGTTGTCCTTAGACTGCGTGGTCTAAATTGCATAAGAATCTGTGGAAGTTTGCAAATCTGAAGCAGAGATGTAAAACAAATTCAAGTGTTGAGGGGTGGGCAGAATTATGGCCCCTTGTTTTGGAGAAGGGTATAAGCAGTCAGCAGAAAAGAACAGCTCTGTACGAAAGTGTCACCATTTAAAAAATTTTCATTATAAAAAATGATTTCATAATGAAGTATTACTTGTTTATATGCTGAAAATGCTCTGACTTCTTATGAACTGAGCTGGACAACAGTAACATTGAAAGGTATGTGACAAGGACTATGAGGACAGCTTTATTTTAGTAATGTTTTCATAAACTACCACATAAAATGCCATTAATCTAATTAGAGTTGTACAGATTTTATGGGCATTTGAAGAGCAATACGAAGGAACGATAAACCAAAAATGTTGCCACCTCAAAATAATTCTTCCTGTTCCTCACTGAAAATGATGGATGCTCCTTTTTCATTTGCAGTATTGGATATCAGCATGCTCTCCTCCCAGGACGTGGTGCGCATGCTGCTGTCGCTACAGCCCTTTCTCCAGGATGCCATCCAGAAGAAGCGAACAGGAAGGACCTGGGAGAACATCCAGCACGTGCAGGGACCACTCACCTGGCAGCAGTTCCATAAGATGGCAGGACGGGGAACCTATGGTATAACGTTGTGTTATATGCCCACAGTTAAAGGCACAGTTTTCTAGAAATGTGCACTTTCTTCTGGAAATATGGTAGAACAAATGGGCTCTTCAGAGAGCTCTTCTTTTTTTGTTATTCCCCAAATGCCGTAAGAGGCATGTGAAGCACGTGCTTTAATAACGTAGTGGAGGTTTTGCCCTTCCAGATGATGAACATTTACAGAGTGCAGAAACACTGGGTGAGGATCAGACTCCCTATCTGCATCTGTGTTTTGGCTTGCACTGAAGCTAGCTGGCATATAAGTAACATGAAGAGAGGAGGCTGTTAAATTTGTACTGCATTAAAATGGGGAAGAGGGGCTTTCTGAGCTATACAAATGTACAAAAAGTGGGTATACTTTCTCCACAGAGAGGTTTGTTTGTTCTAAGGTTTCCCATAGTCTGAGTAAGAAGTTTCAGTTTAAGCATCTCCTGGTTTTAAGTGACACTTCTGGAAAACACAAATTACAGACAGATTTTGTATGCGCACATCTGCAAAATAATGACTGACCATTAAATATGCATTTCTCACCTGCAATTTATTTCAGCCTTAGCCGATGCAGTCTTGCTCTGTTTTTATTTTCCACAGTTCCATTGTGCTGTGCTTTGTTTTCTCTCTGTTGGTATTTGATGTATTGCAGCTTTCCTTTGCGGCCAGGACAACTTGTGGTAACTACAGTTCCTGTCTAAAGCCATTGTGCTTCATGAGGAGTACTTCTAATCTAGTAGTTTTTCTAGCATTTGTACCTTTAAGAGTTAGGATTTGCCAGTTGCTTCCAGAGAATAAAACCAAATTTGCCATATAGGAAGTAGTAGAGCCTTTGATAAAGATTCAGTAATTTTTTAGTGAATGTTGACTTTTTAGTAAAGCTGGACTATATTCTGCAAAAACTCTTGGGTATATTTTTGCTTGATATTTTCAACAGTATTTCTTCTAAGGAGCACAGCTTCTGGGAGATACCGTGATAAACTGGATGGTAATCCTCTCAGCTGTGACTGCAAGTGCTCTGCAGCACTTCCGACGGAAAGGAGCAGGAGGCAATTTTTACAATTATGATATCTTTGCTTAGTTTTATATACCTGGGAATAAGTTTGCCTAACCATTTTACTTAGCAATTTTGCACAGCCAGGTGGAGGTAGATGATGAACTGTAAAATCAGATTTTATGTATTCATGTTACTGCTTTTGATTGAATAGAAACTTGTGAGATGTGGTTATGGTTATGACATAGTAAAACCATGAGATTAAGCCTCGGGAAGGGCAATACATGTATTTACAGTATACGGAAAGATATTTTATTGCAACTTTCTAGGAAAGTTTAAATGGTGCTTGGATCGGCTCCCTCTACTTTGGCTGACTGAACTTTGATTTTTATGACATTTCTGAAGTACAATATAAATCTTTCTTCTCCTTTATTAAATACTTTTTCCCAAGGAAAAGGACTGTGGGAGAACACGGTTTTCAGGCATGATACAGCCTCGGTGTATGTTTCCACGCTATGGTCAAACTTCTAGGAAACTCGGCATGGCAAGGGATTAGCAATTTCCAATATTCCTGTAAAAGAACCCACTTCCTGGTACATTAGAGAACCCACTCCGGTTAAACCAGCTATTTTAACACTTTTTCTTTCTCTTTTTCTCTTTGAAGGCTCTGAGGAATCTCCTGAGCCTCTTCC